>NW_015151813.1:133455-148341 GCF_000732505.1 Cyprinodon variegatus | reverse complement strand
CACTACACTACACTACACTACACTACACTACACTACACTACACTACACTACACTACTGTATAGTTGTGTGTAACATTATTCAGTTAAAATTGTTATCCTAAATCTATAAATGATAAAAATTCAATTCAATATATTTTCTATTGATTTCCTTTATGCTACATTCGAAAATAAAACATACTAAAAGACATATGACCCTGACATTCACATCATATGACATTTCTAAATACCATTTTAACATTTCAAAAGGACCAGCCTATGAAAGTAAAGAATACATTAAAACCATGTTGAAGCTTACTCTAATTATTAACCTCATTCACCTTCATGTGTAAGAACTGAAACAGTCACAGCTTGAGTCATCACATAGTGTGACAGAAAACTTAACAAGTGTCCTCCCACTCCTGCTTCCCTGCAGTTGATCGCGGAATTTGATTTGCATGGTCCTGTTCAGTGTTATTAAACTATATTAGAATATTTCTGAAGTACAGTTACAATGTAAAATCAACTGCTGCTGTGCAACATTGTTCATTTTATTTAATTGTTCATTTTTTGAGGAACATTTCTGTAATTGTAATGTTTCAAGAGACGGAAAATTTGTTTCCTTGTTCATTTGGCATTCCTAAACTGCAATATTATAATAAAGATTTGAAGCAGAGCTGTCAAGAGGTTTAGAATTCATTCACAGTTTATCTATATGGGAAATAAACAAAACTTATGTAAAACGGCCCCAACCAGGCTTACACGATTACCCTAATCCCTAATAAAATTTACTTTAAACCTGGATTTATCAAAAAATGTGTACATTTCACCACTTTCAGGGTCTTCTGGTTCAGTGGTCAACAGGCAGAATCGACTTAAGCCAAAATTCTTCATGGTTTATATACTGTTTTATATTACCAGTTGATATACTGACAACAAGTCTGTAATGTATTTAGTTACTAAAGCATTCGGTGATTAAGAGACTAAAACAAGTATTTTCTGACCCAGTGTACAAACTTTCCAACTGGAATAACTGGCAAGGATGAAACTTTACGACATGCAAATAGAGACATACTCAAAATAAAACCTGCAGCTGTGGTAGGGAGCTAATTATTTGGATCATTCTCCTATAATTCATTGTATTTTTACCCTAGTATCGCCTCAGAACAATAAAAGCATTTCTAGGTGGAATTAAACGGACTTCAATCTCTCTTTATGTCCTCCCTGCACTAATGATCCTTGAAAAAGAGGTTTTTAATTTCAATGGGATTTTTTTTCCTGGTTAAATAAAGGTCAAATAAAAATGTTTGTGGATGCTTTATTAAAACTCTCTTGTGACATGTTAATAGCTGCTATTTGTTTTATTAGAGCTGGTATTTGCTTTTGACACATTGGACGACCTTACAATGATAAATAAACTTAATTTGAATTAGTGTGGATATATGGTGTGGTTTTACAATTATTCTAGTCTTACCTGTCAAATATATATTTTATAGTCGGTAAAAAAAAGAATTTCTGACACGGCTATTTTGTTTTGTTGGTACATTTCAGATCATTTTAGGGCCCGTTCTCTTTTTATTATGCATTTTCTATCTTTATGGTTATGATATTGAACTACATGTTTTTTTTTGTAATGTTAGACTGATAAAACACCAAACCTCAGCAACAGAAATTAAACAATGGCTGGAGATTGGCTATTTGCAATGAAATGGGAACAAAACAGAAACCACCATTATTGCATGTTAATAGGCAGCATCTAAACACTTTGTCTCCTTCTCTGCAAACCAGTATAGTATGGGTAGCAATGTTGACAGCTCTTTACCAGGTCTGATAATCATTCCTGATAAACGTTTGTCCAGAACTGTTATAATTTGAGGAATATTTCAATATTAAGATTACAGAAGTCAAAATTGAATTGGAAATGGTCGTGCTATGATCTGATCTCATTTGGATCATTTCATTTGTCTTTTTACTTGTCTACGTAAATCAAAATTTATTACAGTAGGTGGGTATCCAGTAGACAAGAACGCTTCACCAGCAGTCGTAACAAGAAAGAACAGAAGATAGCAACTTACCCCCTTCTGGTCTCCCTGCACTTGGAGGGAACTGAGGTTCTTCATGGCCAAGCTTTGGAATATTTTGGAAGTTGTAGGTAATACCGCAGAGTTCTTTTAAAACTGTAGAGATCGGGCTTTTTAGGCTGTGGTTCCAAGGTTCTGGAACTCTCTCCAGCTTTCCCATCAAATCTACTGACACTTTTAAGAGAAAGTAAAAAAAACATTTCTATAACAACAAGCTTACAGCTTTACTGCATGTATTTGAAATATGCTTATGTTTTTATCTTTTGCCATCATAAGGCTCTTTATGATTTTAAAGTCTTGAAAATGTGCTATACAAATAGATTTTACAAACTAATTACTAAAAGCTGTATGTCTGCCTTTAAAGAGTTTTTATTTTTCAAACTTTGAAAATAAATAACCAACCGCCAATTCATGTTTATGTACACCCCTGCGTTGGTCGACAAATGAAAATACATATGTTGCGGATGTGATAAGGTTTAATAAACATGAAGGCACTGTATGCTGGATATCTGTTAATCATCTTGATATGTTACGTTGGATCATCATAGGGCAGAATTGTGTCCAAAATGAAGGAAGCTAATGATTGATAACTTACGTACTTCAGCAATTTCTGTAAGCTCTGGCATTTTTTCTTCTTTTCAACCTGAAAATCTGGCCTTTCAGAGTCATATCATATAAAATAGTATTCCAGCTCCCTCTTTTAGAACCTCCATCTTCCCACCACGGCTTAATGTGTGGTTAAAAAAATAAAAAATAAGAGGAAAAAGGCCCCAGTTAAAATGTGCTACCTCCACGCGAGCAACGATGCAGGAAAACCCTTGTCACTGCGGAGACTGTCTGATGTAGATTGGTTAAGCCCCTTTGGCCCTCTCATTTGGCACCCAGCCTGACCCCCCCACCCCCCACCAAACCAACATATGTGGTGATGACATTGGATGCCACCACAAGCTACCAGTTTTAAATACTTGCAAATTGCAAATAAAAGGTAAAAGAAAGGTAACATGGATATGAAGAGAAGAGGTAGGGATGAAATAAGATGTAATAAAATCACAAACACAAAGCAGTTTTATTTTTTCAGTAGCATTCCTTATAATCACATTAAATAGGTTCAATCAAGTTGGTTTTACCCATAAAAAACATGACAAAAGTAAAGATAAAATACAGATTTGAACATTTGTTCACATTTTGGTCGACAGTTTTGTCAGAATTAAACATTTGTAAGAAGAAAAAAACAAAAATTTTCACACACACAAAAAAAATTAATAAAAAAAAAACACAGAAAACGAAAACAAAGCGTAACACCATATTGATTTACTGAAACTTTGTCAGACGGCTGATTCCAGGATAGGATCATCTGTCTGAAGGTAGTTCCTCCATAAAGTCTATAGCGCCACCTTTTATCACACATAGAGTTTCACACTCCTTTCTGGATGGAAATCGATTTTGGTTGCCACCACAGCCACCATAAACAAAAGGCCTGCATTCCCCTGATTGGATGTGGAAATACCAGACCAGTGCGTAGTCCAAACAAGCTCCTTCTGACATTGGCAGCAAACAGCGGTCTGTCACTGAAAGCACAAGTGAGGTAAAGAAGGTTGAAGAAGGGATAAGATGAACTAGTTGCAGTTATTTGAGTTCTCTATACATGGTGCAGTATAGTTACTTAAAAACATTAAAGGGGTCATAGAATGCAAAACCGAGTTTACATTGTCATAGATGAATAATGATAGTTCAACTAAAACCAACTAAAACTATAAAATATCACAACAACTAAAATGCGACTAGAACTAATAATACTTTTCATCCTTAAGACTAAGACTTAATCTAGGATGGCTGTCAAAAACAACACTGATACAAAGTGCAGGTTATTATATCAACAGTGACACATTTAAGGACCACTCAGAAGCTTTGTATACTGACACATGTTGAGGCTATTTTGCTGGCTGAAGCTGCAGTATTTTTGCACTTCCAGTCCTGCAAAGATTTAATCATCATGAAGGACTTTTGCAGTTATCTTTGTCATTTGTTGGGGATTGTAGCATTATTGCCAACTCTCCCAGCTCAAGGTTTGTTGTTACCATGTTTGAGGTACCTCTACTGCATGGTTGCTACTATGTTTTCTTAAAGACTATTGACAGCAGCATTTTCCCCTCACTCCCAGTATGACCAACTTCTTAGTTTGTCTTTTCTTTGTTTGGTTTATACCTGATTACGACTGCGGTTTTTGCCCCACTTTCCCAGTGTAATGGACAGTGTGGCTGATCGTGTTAGCTTTATTTAGCTGTGCTTTATCACAATTGGTGATGTCGTCTTTTGTGCCCCTGCTTCCATTCTCAGCCTCTTGGTCACTTTTTGTCTGACTGCTCGTTTAAAACTGGTGACAGCAGTGTTTACACCATCTCTCCTGACTGGAGCTAATTTCTTTTCCCATCTGAGGTTGGGTGAGCCTTGTTGTTGATGTTGGACATCAATGGAAACCACTGGTACATGGATTTTGGGGATGTATTTCAGGCAAATGATGGCCACAACCTGTGCACTACCTGCCTTGGAGGAGATCCCCTTGTAGAGATGCTGTCTGAGGACACATGCATGAACTGTGGTTTCCTGCCTCATGGAGTAAGGATAGCTTGGTTGGCCTAGTTATGCCCTCAGGATAATGCAGACCTAATTGAGGGCCCAATTCAGGTGTTCAAAGCACCATTGTCCTTGTACCCCCTTTGAGAGGAAGCAGGCCACGCCCAATCAGGACCTGGCCATGAGGGTTGAGGGTTTGTCGTCGTAGTTGATGGTCCTTGTTGTAGAAATGTCAGTATTATGCATGACTTCCGGTGGCTCTCTTCCCCACCCATCCCTTGTTTGTCTGCGGAGTAGTATGTTTCTTCTCTTGCTGCATCTGCCTTTCATTTTAGAGTTTAGGAGGAGGTGGCATAGTCCTTTTAAGTCTCAGAGTGGTTCATTTTAATCACAGGGCACAGTTGGTGAGCACAGGAACAGTTCTATGTAGGATGCCACGTGTATTTCCCTGAGGAAGCTGTAGTTGGAACTCCTGCAAGGTCAGTTGTCTTACCTTTGGAAGTGTGTTTTTCAGGAGCGGATCGGCTCCTATTTTCTTTCCTGTCCCTCCATCAGAGGAGTACCAAAAGGCGTTGCACATCTATTGGCATGACCCTAAGGTGTTGTCATGTCTCCCCACACATGGTTGGGTGTTGGCTACCATGCAAAAGTCAGTCAAGACAGGCCTGAACCACATGCCAGTTGTTGAACCTTGCTATAATTTTTTACTTGATGAAGCCATGCATCCTAATTTCTGATGCGAGGCAAACAATTCAGGATTGTGTGTTGACCACCTTGGCAAGTCTTTGGCACACCTATTGTTTGCCCTATCTGCATTCCTACAGGATGGGCAACTGATGCAGTTGGATATAGCGACACAGCATTGCAGGCCTTTGCGCTGATAAACAGAGGGCTTGAAAGATTCATGTCTTTGCTTGTCCAAGCTTGTCAACATGTCTGGCTGGTGCAGGCTCCTCGGACTGATGCATGCTGTAGGACCCTTAGTGGTGTCACAGGTGTGTTAGGGTTTTTTTTTGGGTTAGCTGCTATGGAGGCACTGAAACAGATGGTGCAGGCTTGCCAGACTAGCCAGCAGCTTTCTGGCCTCCAACCCTCAATGTCTCCAGCTGTTCGCGCAGCCACCGGGAGGTTGATATGGTGTTATGACCCTATCAGGTGCACTATAATCTCTGCAAGATTTCCCTCTAATCATCAATGTTAAAACAACAGATGGTATTTTTTTTTATCAGTGTTCCTCAGCCCATAATGTAAACCTAGTTTTCTGTCTAGTGATCTAATTCTGCAATTTCTAATCATTATGCATCTGTTGATGAAAGTTCTGTGGTTAGCAAAGGTCTGGTCTGTCTTATTCTGTGTGGTACTCCTAGTTTGCACTCATTGCTGGCTCTGCAAGAGACTGATTGGGGTATGCCCTATGTTCTCGAAGCTCTGTAGTGTGCCCTCTCTTAGGAACTCTGGTGCAAACTTCAAGTGACTCTGGTAAATTTATCTGGTGCAATAAACAGTGTGGTCATTGTACAGTAGCAGCCATTAAAAATGGCCCGTCCCAGTCAAACACCAGCTGAATGGCAGCCCACTTTCCTGTTGAATGGCAGCCCACTTTCCCAGCAGAATCCCATCCAACTTCCAGCCACTGCAGTGAACCCCTCCTTCTCCTAGGTATGCATGTTTTTTTACTCTAACACCACCCTTTGACTGAATTACAGGAAGATGGTGCTTCTCTTTAGATCTTAATGTCCATAAATCATGACAGAAAGAATATTTTCGTACAAAGATTGATGTTTGAAAAGGAATTGTAGTGGACCAACCAAGGACCAGCCAAGGGCTCATCAAGGAAAGTGGGGAAATTTTGAATGGTTGGATGATTTTTCCCTGGTGATCAATGCGCGAGGAAGCTGTCTAACCCCAGCCATTTTCAGATTAACCTCCAATATTCCTTTCCATTTATTTTAACAGCAGGGTTCTTGGAAGATTTTGATTTCTGGAAGACTATTATCTTTTATTTTGTTTTATCCATTTTGATTTTGTTTTTCATGCAACAACACCACCCCATAAGATAAAAAGACAATTTAAAAAAGATGCTTGTATGGGAATCCCATTCCCCAAGGGACAAATGCACTTGAATTAATGATTGAATTATATGGTATGAAAATGTTATATAAAGCTTCTGATGCATCTTTACAAGGGGTACTGGCATACCTTTAAGAACATTGCTTTGCCATATTTGAAGTGATTATTATAATTGCATAATAGCAAAAAAAAAGAAAAGAAAGAAAGCCGTCATTAAGTTTAGGCCTCATAATGAAGTAAATGCAATTCAGTGTGAAAATATATTTCAGATTGGGTTATTATCATTAAAAATTGATAACTAATTACACACTTACTGATTTTACAGAGATTAAAAAATATACCTACGAGGTCTTAAAGCAAATTACTTTTCTGTTAGCTATCAAAATTTGTTAGATTACTTGTTATTTCTCTGTTGAAGATGTTTATATATGCCATTATGCTCTTTATTTGTGGCTTTATTTACTTAAATGTAAGAGCCAAGAGTTATTTTTTATGTTTTGATAAACAGTATGAAATCGAAATATAGAAATAGCATATTAAAGCTAGCCTGTACAGTTCAGTTTTAACAACTGCTTCAAGCGATGTATGCAAAAAAGAGGTCAAAAGGGGGAAAGTCCAAAAAGACTGAGCAATTTACCAAGGGATATAGCCGAGATAGGAAAAGAAATTGTAGTCGTGGCCACTCACCAGTATCCTTGGTACCAGATACTCTTCTTCTCCTCCTCCTCTCTCTCGACTTCACAGCCCATCCTTCAAGAGGATCTAAAGACAGAAATACATCTAATCAGAAGCTGAACACTGTGCTGAGGTTGACCATCAAAGACTGACACATAGCCACTCTCTCTGGAACAGCACCTAATGAGAGCCAGCGGCATTTTAAACTTGTTTGAATGCTGTATAAGGGTATCTTTTCATATATTTTTTAACTTTGTTATGCAAACTTTAAGTTCTAAGGGGAATCCTGGCTAACATTTAGGTTTTTGAAAAACTCTTCAAACATGGAAAGCACTCAAAATGTTACCGGAGGAACAAAATAAACACTCATTTATAGATTTATGATATTCAAAAAGTAAAAAAAATAAGATTTAAACTGTTAGGAGATAGGCGCGATACAATTCAAATACAGTACTTTGCAAAAAGTATATTTCATCACCTTACAATCAATAGTTTTAGTTTAATTTAATTAGATTTTTTTTTAAATCAAAGACAAAAACAAAGTTGTGCATGATTGTAGGCTTGAAGAAAAATTGTGAATGGTTTAAAATGACAATAAGAATATCAACAAAAAAGTTTTTTTTTTTATCTTTTATTTGTGTGTAATCTTTGTAGAATAGTTGCTGCACTTGAAAATACATGTTTTTGTGTTTTTGTTTTTTTTACTGTTCTCATCTAGAATGCAAATGCACGACATCCTGTCCCTTGCACAATTACAATTGAGTTGGCTTTAGTCCCTCGAGGGCCCATAGTCAAGACAATATCAGAGTAAACTGTGTTTTAGTAGTTTTACATTAATTACAATTCAATCAAGATTGTAAAGCTAAATGGACACTGCTTGTTCTGCAAGTCTTTTTTTTTCTTCACACCCAAAGAAAAAAAAGGCAGAAAAAAGGGATTTAACAATATTGACCCATCTTTAAATATTTAAAGATTTAAAATCTTTATGAATATGAATATTCAAAAGCTACCGTGACAGCCAAATAGTGTCCAGAATTTAGATTCCAATGCAGCTGACATTCATTACCTTATTCTGTAAAACCAAAACATCAGTCATATCTTTTATAATCACTAAAATCCCCCTGGATTACAGTTTAAACCATTTCTCAATTTTTCCTGAGAACCATTCTATTACTATTTAAGTTGTTATCGTTCAGGTAATCTGCTCAGTTTGAGATGGACAGATAATTACTGTATAGGTTTAGTACAAGTGCCCAATGTTTTTTTTTTTTTTTTTAATCTATAATGGTAGATTTACAAGAGGTTATAGACTTATACTGTAATGCAGACTTACAAATAAAGTTTTCAGTAAAATAAAAAGAATCTGCTCAAACATATTATGTCTGACTATATTTTTCAAAAGCTGTTGGAAACATCCATTTGGATACTTAACATGTTTACTCTACCTGCCTATGTCCAGCTGTGGTTTTGCTTGTATGACTATGAGGTAGGTTCCCCTCACACATACATACAAACAGATCTTGGTGCCAACTTGCCCCCAGCTGGTACAGATTAGGTCAAATTAGGTTAAAGAAATCAATTGCAACAGTTTTCGGATGCGACTAATTAGTACAGAGGCCCACTGTGTGTGATTAAATTTCATTGTAAATACAGCTGCTCTTTAAAGGTTTTACAGATTTCTTGGAGAACATTGGTGAACAATCAATGATCACACTTGAATTCCCTTGCATAGGTAGGACTCATAGAGTAGAGTAGTTTAACAAGAGCCTGAAAAGTTATTCATACTAAACCTTCTCTTTTTATTCACAGAAATAATATGAAAACCAATTGTTTTGGTCTATCCCTAAAACAACATTGAATTTTGATGTTGAATTAAATTAAGATGTGGAAATATACTTTAGAAACGAGTAACTAACTCAACAATTTTGGTTTGTCTTTAATTATTTTATATTTGTGTTTGTCAACCAAATAATTCACCTCTGTTCCTATGTTTTCCATCCGTTTTCATGCAGAATATTTGCCAAGACAAGTCGGGGTGCACTAATGACACAGCTTGTTCCAAAATCACCCCCATAATCTCAGATGGGAAAGGACCCACAGAGAGGACATTTTAAATGTCCACCACACAGCTGCTCCACATAAGTTTGAGTTGTGTGCTCATTTAGTCCCACTCTTGGTCACACTGTAGCTAAGCAATCTGTGTGCTTGGCCAGGGGGTGCAAATCTGCTGACATTTATGTTGCAGTTTGTTCTTACCAGTGAGGTTAAGTGAAATCTGGGCTTCTTCAAGATTTAGCAGAGAAACACTTCTCATTTCTTTCATCTTGATGTTATGTTCATCTTTCCGAATGCTTTGTTCCCTCCAATCAATACTTTCAGCAGTAGAGATAGCATCCGCAAACTCTTCTAGCTTAGTGGTAGTTTTGCTTCCAGGTACCACATACGATGCATCGGGATCCACAGACTTCACCATAAACTTGTATTCCAGCCCTGCAATATCCAAATAGTTACATCGTAGGGAAATAAAATACCAGTATATAATACAATACAAAAAAAAAAACCTTGAAGGAAAAAGTTGCATTGAATTTGCATGCATACTGTTTATGTTGTTATTTCATAAGTAAAGATCTTGCAAACAAAAAGGATGTGTAATATTTGAGTTGACAACAAAATGTTATACTTTGGATGTTTTATATATGCATTGAATATTTTGAGGAGGTGTCCCTCCTAATTGTAGTCTCGTGTTTGTGAATGGTTTTAGTGTTACAGGCACCATGGTGTGTGTTCCTCTGAGAGAACATAACAGATGGCTCAACACACAGGGGTGTCATGTTGCTGCCACAGGAGCTTGACATCAAATAGCCACACGTGTAGACAAGAATAAGCACATACTCATTCAAATATGTAGGTCTCCCTAAAAAAAACATGCTTATTCAGGTTTCAACAAAATACAAAGGAAAGTGCATAAAATATGTCTTCAAAATTGTGCATCCTCTTACCACATTTTTCTACCACCTCCTGAGTGACAAGCTCCTTTACTTCCTCAGCCTTCACACAGAGATACAGCATTTAAGAAGCCTGTTATTCAGAAACTTTTTAAAGCATTTATGAAAGGAGATATCTAGTTGACGTACTGATAGTCCAGGCTCTCCTTTCTCTCCTTTCGCTCCTTCCAAACCCTCTGTACCCTAATGGAAATAAAACATGAGCATCTTTATTTTAAGGATTTCCAGTATTAGTGACAATATTGTCCTTAAAATAGTTTATGAAGGGAACTGTGAAAATTAAGTAACTCGGTCCAGATAAAGTAGCACAAATAAAATTTCTAATTCTTTAACCTAATACTTATTTATCATTGTTGTATAGATTCTAAATTGTATCACTTATGTACATCAGTGTGAGCTATGGATTATAAATACCTTTTTAATCTGGTGCTAAAGTTGGCATGAGCTCTGTCTGCTATTTTGAAAAAGTACTTGGCATGCAGAATACTAAAAGGTCTTTTGGGGTATTAATCTAATCTAATAATATATCTAATAATTACTATTTAGAAATTATGACGTTTTCAACCCTCAAAATGGACAAGCAATCCTAAAGTAGAGAAAAGGAAATTTTAAAGTGAACTCACAGCAAAAAAATAACTATTTCTTGATGGAGAAGGCCAAATTTTATATATACAACCTTTGTTCGAAACACAGATTCAATCTGTGTATCGAATACACAAATACAATCTTTAATGTGATACAATATTCAGATTAAAGAGGCAACATAAGCAATGTTAATAAGTGTTTTGACCCACAGAAAAATAGAGAGGTAATGAGTTTACTTTATATGTGCAGAGATTAAGAGTATTTTCTTGATGACATTCAGACTTTTTTCACAAATAGGAATAAAATGTAATTCAAAAGTTTTAGAAACCTCTAAAAAATACAACACAGTACAACCCATGTTGTTCTAAATGGTAATAGTTTATGGAAAAGAAGTAGCAACATCTTGTATAAATATAAAATAGAATATCTAAATAGAGCACTGGCTCCAACATTTCAGCGACTAGATCACAAAGAACAGCAGAACCATGTGACTCCTTTACCTTACAACTAGATAAGTGTGACAAACTGCACCCATAAAAAAAAACTAAACTAAAGGAACAAAGATATTTAATTTTCCAATGCATAATGCTTCATTTCTAAATCAGAAGAATCTTATAAAGGACTGTAAATGTTTTTGTATTTTTTAGTTATCTTGTTTTGCTTCTTAGAATTATTACTAGAACCCAAACTGTATACAGTATAAACCGAAGCAGAACAATTGGCATAAGGAATAAACAAATTAGTTTTCAACTCTAAATCTTACAGTTTCTCCTCGTAGCCCTTGTGTTCCAGGCAGCCCCCTCTGACATGGTTTCGATTTGCCTCTCCTGCCTCTCTCGCCCTACACAGAGGAAAATGCATCTTAATGCAGGTATTACAGCCTCAAATGCATAACTTTTACACACTATGAAAGACATATCAGTTAGTGGCATCCTTGGAATATCCTCATTAGTATTTTCAAGCCACTCTCTATTAACACGGAAAGTCCGGTAATTGTTGCTGAAAGGATGTAATTGAGTAAGATATTACTTGAAGGCTGCAGACGAGAATAGACCTCTCTGTGTGTGTATGTGTGTGTGTGTGTTAATTTGGGACATGTCTCCGCTGTCTTCAGAACCCCAGCACTGCGAGCACATGCTGTCGTTCTCTCACGAAGGCAAGATGATGACTGTAATCAAGCTCTGCTCGTCCTCATCATCATGTCACGTATTCAATCCACCCCTGTTGTGTTTTTACATGAAGTGGAGAAATTTATTTGGGAATAAGAATATTTACAAAAAAACGTGTGTTTAGCAGCAGTACTTGCATAATATTTTCATTGGATTATTTAATTTTATTTCATGGTAGATTTGATATAAGATATCTAAGACCATCTACAAAAACACTTTGCTAAGACAAAATTATTGATATTAAATCTGCTTTTAATCACTTTTTTAAGCAGGCCGTCATTGATGGTACAGAAAAGTCTGCCAAGTTTGCGAGACCCAGACATACTGTTTGCATGATTAGTCACCCCAAATTACACAATTTCAGGCATACCAAGAGATGGTCGAAATTGACAGGCTGAGCAAAGATTATACAAATCAAAAAAGCGCCCTAGGAACTCACGAATGCTCTCGAGGAGTGACGCAATCCAATGCTAAAGCTGGAGGATTTCTAACAAGATATCTATTGGTTAAACATTAAAAAAATTAGTCCTTTATAAAAGAGTGGCAAGAAGAAAATTATTGCTAAAGGAAAGCAATAAAAAAAACTTGTTTTGAGTTTGTCACAAGCTATGTGGGGAACACTGCAAACATGTGAAAGAATGGTGCCCTGGTTAAAACAGTGGAAAGACTACATAACTTTTATAGTTACCAAAGATAATTTATTTATTTAAAGATTAGATGTTTAAATCAGAGGACTGGGATCACAAAATTTACAATTGCCTGCAGCTAGATAACAAACTACAGGATTTCCAGACCTACTAAAACAAACTGAGTTAACAGTAACAGAAAATATCAGGTTTAATTGTCATTTCAATATGACTTGAATTTTGTTGATCATACTCTTTGCTTTACTAATGTCATGAGTTCGTTTCCAGGTTTAGGATAGACTTTCCTTGTTGTTGTTTTTTCTAAAAATGTTATTTCTATCTTAGGAGGTAGGAATATGAAAACTAAGATTATTTGATAAATAGGTTTATTCTATACTAATGTCATTAAATCAACCCCTATTACCTTTATGTTCAATGTCCCTCTTTTGCACAGCACTAATGACACAAGTGGATGCCAACATAAAACAGGGGCAGTGGTAGCCTAGTGGTTAGGGCATAGAGATTGGAATCCTGAGGTTCTTAGTTTGAGCCCCACTCCCACCGCACATTGGTAGCCCACTGCTCCCAAAGGGTATGGGTTAAATACAGATGTAATTTTCTCCAATTTGAGATCAATAAAGTTCAATTATTAATTGATACCTTAGGCCCTGGATCACCATGAGGACCTGGAGGTCCTGGCGGTCCCTCATCTCCATCTCTTCCTGGACTTCCAGCTGATCCCTTGAAGCCTGGAAATCCTGGGAACCCTGTAGCACCCTACATTAGGGAAAATATTATATATTTTCAGAATTAAGTTAGGGAAACAAAAGGAGACTGTTTTGCTTTACATTTAAAACTATAAATACATATCTAGTGTGAGTTAGATTTATTGTGCAAACCTTATCTCCTTTCTGTCCTGGATCACCGTCACTCCCATTGGTCCCTCCTTCTCCTTTATCACCCTAAGATTCATTGCATATGGTATAAATGATTATATAGTATGCCTCTGATTGATATAAAGGGAGCTATGAGTTCATTAGTGTGTTTACCTTACGCCCTGTGAGTCCATTAAGTCCTGGTAAACCTGCACTACCAGGCAAACCCGGATCTCCCTGTTTTAAAGATATGATACCTTCACATATTACTGTATTACAACTATAACCGTCAACGTATTTTGGGGGGGATTTTTCATGGTAAATTAACAAACTAGTAAATAGCCATTAGGTTGAGGGTAAGGAACACATTTAAAAAATATACATATATTTATTAAAAAAAAAAAAAACATAAAAAAGGCCTTCAGCAGCTTTAGGACTTCGTTTAGCAGAACAAACTGCTGCAAGTTGTTTGACACATGAATTTATCAGATTTGCAGGTCTAGTGGCAAGACGTTTTACAAGCATTACTTTGCAAAATAGCTTTAAGTCACATAGATAAATTAAAACAATCAGCAAAGCTAATGTTTAAGAACTACTACAAATGATCAGTTGGCTTCAGGTCTGGACTTGCCTTTCTATATCCTGAATAAGGCTTAATGTAAACTTTAATTTGCAGCCCCTCTACCTGTTCTGATTTTAAATTAGCCTTGTATTTAGCTCAATCTAACTTCCCATTCATTGGGACAGTGCCAGAGGGTGGTTAAGCTCAAGATGTTCTGTGATTTTTTTTTACCTTCGCTGTAATGTTTTGGTGGTGCCGAATTTTCTTAAATTCTTGTATAATCGATTGAACAGAGTTTTTAAGTAAAAAAGGTTTGGGATATTGTTTGTCTGTTTTAAACTTCCTTTTTATATTGCAGCTTTTCCCTTATTTTCTCTAACGAACATCTGAGGCCTCTGCACAACAGCTGCATTAATACTGAGATTGAATTAGACACAGAGGAATCAAAATATTCAGCAGATTTAAGGACATCATTGCATTTCCATCTATCAGAGGGGACTGAATAGATGTTCATGCCACACCTTTGAGATTTTTAGACATAGACACAACTTTATTTATCCCTTGGGATTACTCCTTTAGGAAAGTTTGTTTCCAGTAGCTTATATAGAGTACAAAGAGTTTAAGCAATATGCAATTAAAGATAAAAATATGACAGCCAATATAAAGAGTGTATATACACTGCCTGGCC
>NW_015151813.1:130963-132230 GCF_000732505.1 Cyprinodon variegatus | reverse complement strand
AGGCAGTGTAGTACCAAAAAAGCATTAAAAAAAGTTGTAATGTCCTGAATTATGTTTCCCTTAGATATAATAATATCTGCACAGTAGAGAGCTAAGGAAAGACTACAAAGCAGTTGACTTGGATTATTGGACTTGTACTGCAGAGATGTACTGACCTTATTAATAAGTAAAAAAAATTAAACAGGCTACACAGTAGTTGGCATGTGTTATTGCACAGTGAGAGAAAAGAATAAGAAAAAGTGACAATTTTGTTTTGCTTAGAGAAAAACATGACTCAGTTTTTTGTTTCAAAAAATAAATATTCTAATAGGTTTTGTCCCAAAACATACCATCTCAAAATTTCTAAAAGTATTTTCTAAAATATGTGAAAATGTTCAAAAGCAAAAAAATCTGCTTTGCTAAGAATTGCAGATAGGATTATATGTGATGAAATTAATTAAAGAGATTCCAACATAGGGATAACCTTTTCACCATCTAGACCGGGACTACCAGTGCGTCCATGAAAACCCCTGAAACCCTGAAGAAGGAGGAAACACATTTACGGCAAATCAGAATAGAGAAAACAATAAATTGGACAACAGAAAGAAATGATGAATGTCCAAACCTTTTCTCCTTTTTCTCCTCTTTCTCCTGGTAAGCCAGGTTCTCCAGGATCACCCTGTGAAAAACATTTGAATCAAATACACACCAAATTTTTACATAAAATATTTAAAGAAACTTGACTCAAATTCTGAGGCTCCACTTTTAAATCCAAACTCACATTGCAATAAAGTGTTAATCTAAACATTATATCCAGTTCTATTACTTGTTTTGTTTTAAAATACCTGATTGCCCTTCATGCCTTGAAGTCCAATATCTCCTTTGTCACCTTTCTCTCCATCTTTTCCATGCTTTCCATTGCTTCCCTAAAATTGAATCAAATTAGAAAACATAATTTCACAATTAAAGACTTAATATTGCATTCAAATTAAAATACTTATACTTACTTATAATATAATATAAAACAAGTATAGAATGTAACAATGGTTTCCTAACAAAGTTTAGTCCTAATATTTAAAGCTATATAAAATTCATACTATATCCAAGTAAAAACCCAAGTAATCTACACATGCAACTAAACAACAAATGAATCAATACTGTACATGATCTCTTATAAAAAAAACAAAATAAATATTTGATTAAAAGTATTTGTAAATCTTTAAGTATTTGGAAAGTGGTCCTGCGGCTTTTTGGAAATTAATATAAAGTGTTTTAATATTACCAGATG
>NW_015151813.1:123822-128195 GCF_000732505.1 Cyprinodon variegatus | reverse complement strand
ATTTAAATTTCTAAATGCACTAGTTTTGCACCTGCCACCAGTTACGCAATCACTCTTGTTAAATCACCTGCAAACCATGGTTCAGCCCTTCGTGCAAAATTCCAGTTTGCGAGCGCAAATTACTGCACGCAAAATTGGATCTTGATAAATCCGGCCCTAAGAGTTAAAGATGTAATTTCAACATAAACCAAGGAGGTGTCCCTTATAATATATCTAACCAAAGGGTCTACTGAATAATCAAACGGGTATTTCTAGAGCAGAGTAGTTTCTAGAGCATCACAAGGTGCACAGCAGAGACACATTTTTAAAATGTAAACACTAAATACTGCACCGAGCCACAATGGCTTTTATACACACTCCTTAAAAAAAATCTCCATTACTGAGGAAAAAGTATTATGAAGTCAGTATAGTTTGCTGCAGATATGGACCAGCCAGCACAGAACTGGAAGAATACTGAACAGTCAGACGAGGCTAAAGCCGAACGACACCAAAAACATCACGCCAGGAGTGAAGGTATCACATGGGAACATCATGGTGGGAAGTTTAAAAGCAAACTGACACAAGGATTAATGGATCAATTATGTTTTTCACTTTTACATTAAACTAGTTTATCATCGTTTTTCCATATAGGCTTCTTTAAATCGTCATTACCATGAAATGCTTTATCAAAAGTAATATAACCAATACATTTAAGATTTTTTCATTTTAGTTGCCATTATTGTAGTAACAGACTGTTTTTTTTTTACTGTGTGTGGAATAGATGGATCATTACCAACATCTGGTATGAATTTGGTGTCTTTCACTCTGTAAGGATTATCTAAACAGGGGACATTGTTGATGTGGTCATTACTCATTTTTTCGCCTGAAGAATTATATATTTCTCTCATTTTATTACCATGACTCCATTCAGCCCTGGCTCTCCTGGCTCCCCCTGAGAAAAATATGGACAATCTTTAATCTTTGCCACAGAGCAAATAATAATACAAACTGAATCCCATGTTGCTAGATGTCATGCTTACTTTCTGGCCTACTGGTCCTCGTGCTCCAAATCGTCCGAGTGCACCTTTAGTGCCTGCATCCCCCTTAAGGCCCTGAGAGAATAATCGAAAAGGCTTTAATTTTATACGACAAATATTCATCACCTGAGATATATATATATATATATATATATATATATATATATATATATATATATATATATATATATATATATATATATTTATTTATTTATTTATTTATTTTTTACAGAAAAATAAAAGACCAAAGTCCTAGCACATTACTTTTCGTGAAACCTTAACTTTTACCTTAACTCCTGGTGGCCCATCCTCACCCTTCTCTCCTTTATCTCCGTCAAAACCTGGTAGACCTCTCTCACCCTAGAACAATATTTCCCATCGTTTTTTGTTGTTGTTTACATAATGCAGTTATAATGACAACCAAAACAAAAGTGACATTAATAGAATTTTTGCTAAAAGGTTTATAAAAAACATTTAACTTAAAAGCACATGTCCATTAAAAGATGCTCTGACTGTAATGCATGATGAATTTTTCCACTGGTCTTTGAAAAAGGACCAAGAAAATGTAAAAAAAAAAAAAAAAAAAAAAAAAGTACGGTAAGTGTTTATTGCTTAAAACTATATACATATAGTCACAACATCACATTTGGTGCAAAAATGGAATCTTCTAAAACAGAGGTAAATATTTTTGGTTTGTCGTATTCTTGGAACTCCATTTTCTTTGTTTATAGAGACCAGGTGGCGATCTTGCATCCTTAATCTACATTTAGACTAAAAGGCCATATGCAATCAGAATTAGATATAAGTGGCTGCAGCCTGTAACTCTGAAGTTATGGACTATGCGGTTCTTTAGTATCTGCTCTCTAGTCTCTAAATTATCAATAAAACTGAGCAGATTTTAAGACCACAAAGCATGCAATATTAACCCTTTGCTTTATACTTTCATACAATAGCTGCAAATAAATGTAACAACCAAACAGCATTTATGTTATAGCGAGCATTAGTTCTTTGTGAGGTTGCAAACTATATGCTTTTTTCATACTTTTTGATAAATATGGCATTTAACTTTGTAGAAAATTATTTCCTGTTTATTTATTTTTTGCCATGAAGTAAAAACAGTATTTAAAGAACCAGTACATGTTAGGTGTACGTTTTCTTACCCTAGACATTATTTATTAAGTAGCACAAAAGGGAAAATGCATTGTAAAGCCTGCGACTCTAAGTCTAAACTATGCTCATTAGAAAAATAGATTTTTTTGTGTGTTTGTTTCAATCTTTAGTTCAAATATCAAAAAACAACATATTGTCTTTTCAGATTCATAAATATGTTGACCTTATCAGTCCTGGTCATCACTAGCAAAGTTTTTCATGGACTATATGTAAAATAGATAATAATAACTCCCCTTTCCAATATTTCAAAACTAATTTAATTTGTTTCTAACAGAAGAAAGGCATATAAATTGAAGAGGACCTCACCGCATCCCCTTTGAAACCCTTGAAACCACGAGGTCCTTGAATCTGAAGCACACTCCCCTACAGGAGGGAATTCATTTGAGAAGTCATGTCAGAAATTGATTTAGACTTAAAACAAATAGTAAATCCAACCTCCTCTTTGTAATAAACAAGTAAACCTATTTACCAAAATGTAAACTGAAATATAGTACAGTGTGTTGAATTAGATACCCTTTCTCCTCTTAGTCCAGGTATCCCACGATCTCCCTGTAAAGAAGCACCTCTGTAACTGACATCTTCCAAACAGGTTTTCTCAAAAGAAATATTCACCATTGAGCAAACATTCTTGCTTATTTCATAATTCTTTGCAACTATCAACATGATCGAACACTTCAAATGTAAAAAATCTGAAAACGTTTAGTTGCACATAATTCTTACAAACATTGACCTCACTGAAATAAAAAAAATAAGATAAATAAAAAATGAAAATGAGAAACAAAATAGTAAAACAGAGTAGCTTGAGTTAAGACTTACAAAAAAAAGTATATATACAGTATGCAGACATTAAAAATACACTGCTTGGCTGCAGAGTAAACTGTGTTTATGTCTTCCCCTTCGGTAACGTTCAAGTAATTTGCAGAAAGTAGTATTAAAGAGTGATTGGTACTCCTACCATAGATTTAAAGAGCTGATATAATCATTGAATTGGAAAAAAATCCTGTAAATGCATACCTACCATATTACATTTTTTATTAATAAAAGCATAGGTTTATCTACAGATAAAACCTTTTCAGTCATCATTCTTTCTATATAGTTTTTAGCATTTTTAGCAGGTTTAGAAGGAAAACAGTTAAGTTTTGGTTTCTTAGTTTGGATCCACCCAATTCCTGCATCTTAATATATTTATAAATGTACCAACAAAAATAATTATTAAAACTTTCCTTTAAGGTGTAGTGGAGGATTTTCTTTTTCCGGGTGGATCATCTAAATAAGTGGTCCTTCTAAATGTCAATCATTCTAGTAATATGTTTACGTAAGACCTTCCTACATGCTGTTCCGATTAGCTATCTTTTTCTGTGCCTGCGCACTTTCAGGCGTAAATGTGTGGTGAGCTACGGTTTCAGACAGTTATTGAAGCCTGCTTTTCTCATCGCAGTTCTTTGAAAATGGCCGAGGGTCGTAAGAGAAAAAGTGTCAACGAAGTGTATGAGAAGAAAAGAAGGGCCTCAAAAGAGGCAGATATATCCCGGAATTCTCTACTCTCCTCGTAAAGCATTATGGAATTTGCTGTCACAGCGGCCTGCTGTCGCCCCGCGACACAGCACAGTGGACAAGGAGTTACATGACCAACGGGGAGCAAAAAATAGTGATCATCTGTCCAAACAGTAAGTTAAATGAGTTCATTAAAAAGTCCAAGATATAGTCCCTGATCTATATTGTGATTGAGGGATTTAGGGGTTAGGTCGGAAGTTCAGACACAGTAAGCTTGTATGAGCGTTCTTGACATGTGTTTGCTACAAGTGTCTTATAGCTGTTTTGGAAAAAAGTCCAAACAACACATGTAAATTAACTGGCTAAAAGAAATGGCAAC
The DNA here is from genome assembly GCF_000732505.1 of Cyprinodon variegatus. NCBI lineage: Eukaryota > Metazoa > Chordata > Actinopteri > Cyprinodontiformes > Cyprinodontidae > Cyprinodon > Cyprinodon variegatus. The sequence continues at coordinate 124,136 of NW_015151813.1, read as the reverse complement.
TAACGTGGCCATGGAAAAAATAACTTATATATTAAAAGGTAAATGTAACTAATTTGAGGAGATATGGTACCCATTCTTATCCTTTCTGGAAGAGGGTGGAGGTAATGGGATGTCAAGTGTAAGCGATACTGATATCAACTGAGAAGCATTTTATTTATTTTTTATTTTATATTTTATGTATTAATTTTTTCTTATTATCATTTATAGTTTTGTTCTTTCTGTTATATTGTTGTAATCTTAATTTGGTGTATGTTTAGATTTGTTGATATACACTCACCGGCCACTTTATTAGGTACACCTGTCCAACTGCTCGT
>NW_015151813.1:111770-122790 GCF_000732505.1 Cyprinodon variegatus | reverse complement strand
GTGAGTGTATACTGTGCTGTACTATAGTTCAGTGTGTGTTAAAATTTAATAAAAAATATTTTGGAAAAAAAGAAAAGCTTGTATGAGCAATGCAAGCAGCAATTTTTAAACAGGCCGTATATGAAGAGAAATGGGCTCATGCATGCTGTCGCACGTGTTTAATAGGCGTTCTGTCTCGAGAGCAGATTCAGTTTGTGCATGTGCATTTTTTTTTAAGTGGAGGGAGCTGGGCCTTTTAAAAATATGCAAAAATCCTCCCCTATACCTTTAAGAGGCTTTTAATGTAAAATGTAAAACTTTTAATTCTTTTGCTTTAAAGAAAGGGCAAAGCATGTTTTCCAAAGCAGTATAAAAACTTCTCAAGCACTTTACTCTCTGAGCTTACTTTACTGAAAAGGGAAGTCTTAAAGTCTGCATGCAAACACAATCGTGGATTTATTTTGACTTGTTTATCAGATAACTTTCCTACAAAATGCCTACATTTCTATTTGATATATTATCCTTAATCTGCCATCTAACCTCAATGATAACCGTGAGTCATAATACAATAGAAACATACTCATCACATCACCTGTCATCATTAAAGTGACAAATCTGGTTTAATTACAACATAAGTATTTATCTAAAGCATCATTAAGCAGCTACTTTAACTCTGCTTTCATCACCAAAATGTTTTGAAATCCATTTGGAGAATGTTTAAGCAACAAGGTTGCAGTTTCAATCAAGTCCCTTTTTCTGGAGGGAATGATCCATGAATCCACTTTTTTTTTTTTTTTTTTTTTTTTTTTTTTTTTTTTTACTTATTTGTGTTTCTTTGGAATAAAATCATACTATTCAGATATTTTATGGCTCTCTGCAGTGTCGACATTATTTTTCTATTGCTGCATTTCTTTTTAAAGTTTTCATCACATAACAAGCAATCTAAAATAAATCACAACAAACTAAGCCCTTTATCTATAATAATGCATCATGCAACATAACCTTTCCTTAATGATAAATTTTAATATAAGAAATTATTTAAACCCTTAATTCCCTTCAAACATGCATGAAGATAAGGGGGCAGCCAGGAGCTTATTTCAAAAGATCTCCTTGATGTAAATGCCCTCTCACCTTTTCTCCTTTGCTACCACGTAAGCCTTTTGGACCCTAATTAGAAGAAATAAAAAAGCAAAAGAATCGAACAAACAGAGAGGAATGTTTGCTACAGTATTTATGAAGAATTTAAAAGATCCTCACAATAAGACCCGGAGTTCCTTTATTGCCTGGTGTGCCCTTTTCCCCCTAAAAAGGAATGTAACAATCATCATAAATTGATATCTCATAAAGAAATACCTATAAGGACTTAAACTGGATCAAGAGAAGATGAGACACTGTATGAAAGAGCTCACCGTTCTCCCTGGTGGACCAGGCAACCCTCTAGCACCAGGCTGTCCTGGAATGCCATCACCCTGATGACACAATTGTGTGTTTATTATTATTTAACAGAGAATAATAATAATAAAAGAACTCTTAAAAACTAAAAAATTATATGCAGTGTTCAACTCCAACAGCTCTTAAGTGAGCATTGAAATAGTTAATTGTGTTTGACAGGGATCAGAAATCAGAGACCAAATCAGGAATGAGACTTTGAACCACAGTATGAGTCAGAAAATCAATGGGCAACCAGTAAGTCTGAAGCTTTTAGTTTATATACTAATGAGCTGAAACAAGTACATTTTATAAGAATGGTTGCAGCAATGAAAATATTATCGTTTCAGGAATGCTGTTGTAAATAGTCAGTTGGTTTGGCCTTGATGCCTCAATGACTAAATCTTATCTAGACTTGGACTAAGGTTAGGGTTAGGTGCTACAAGACAACCTGCTGTTATTTGCTATAAAGATCACAATGCTTATGCCATGGGTATCAAACCGGTAAAAAAATGTTTCTTTACAAAAAATAAGGGAAAAATTATGAGGGGATTCTAAGCATCGAACAACAGTTTCAGACTTGCCATAGCAGACTAAAAACACACAACATTTTAATCAGTAGAATAAAATACAAAATAAACCTTGTAGATTTTGTTGATTTTCATGCATTCAAACACTAAAGAAATGCATTTAAGAACAGACAAAGTGTAGCGTGAGCCAGTGGTTCAATAATATCCAAAGCATTGGTGCATACTGTATATATGATTTATGCAGACTTTAAGTGTTTTCCATGCCAGTTTTAATTACCATTGTACTCTGGCTGGGAAGAGAATTCACTACATTCTCATTATTTAGACTGTGAGGCTGAAATTTTAAACTTATACTGCAAATCTGGAAATCAAAATAAAAAATTTATGATTTTTGCAATGCAACCAAGGACTGTGTTAATACCTTTTCTCCTTTAACACCAGGTAATCCAGGAAGACCCTTAAAAGAGGACATGAAAACTTTAGCTTTCATGTGGTCCACTTAGGTATGGTATTGTAAAAGGTTAAAATTGGTTTAAAAACTGCTAATTTCACATGATAGCAAAAACCTAAACAATTAATGTAAAGAAAATAGGACACCGTATTAATTCTTAATCTGTTTATAAACCAATGTTCCTATATTGATGTTTAGTTTAACTTAAATAAGGTGAGGTACCTGAACTAAGAAAAATTAAGTTGTTTTACTTAAAAAAAAGGTGCTTTATGATGAGCCTACTTCTGATGCATAATGCAGGAATGTATTAAAGCCAGCCTTTGGGTGAGATAACTTCAGTGAGATGATTCATGTAACCATCAATCAGTCTCTGACATTGGTCTAAGGAATGTTTGCCCCTTGAATCCTTGAATTCGCCTGAGAGGTGTTTGAGAAGTGTCTTTCATGTAAAGACAGTTTCAAGTCACCGTACAGAATCTTAATAAGACCCAGAATTTGGCTTTAGGACTTGATGTCTTAGTTTTCAGCCAATCCTTGCTGAATTTACTGGTACACTTGTAGACAAAATTGTTGTTATCCCTCTTTTAATTTAAGAAAATCGTACACTGGTCACAGAAACGCCCTGAATCTGAAAAAAGTAATATTAAACAAAACTTCTATGAAAATGAACAAATTAAAGTCAGACATTGCTTTTTAACCATGCTTCAACAGAATAATAAAAAAAATAAACCCATTAAACAGGCCTTGACAAAAATAATGGAAACTCTAGAAAAAAACTGAAAACACTGTGACAGTAGGAACATGTGAAATCAAGGTGTGTCCACTAATTGGCATCACAGGTGTTAATCTTGTAATCAGTCAGTGGGGCTATATAAAGGGGTTCAAGCAGTCACTGGGTGTTTTCGATTTCAGAGGTTGCATCCTCCAAGGACCCAGTCTATCTGTGCTGGGGTCCTTCAAGGTCCATGAAAATAAGGACTTCGGAAGAGTTTGGTTATGGATTCAAACAGGTCCAGCCTTCTCGGGCTTTCATGCGCGTGCGCTCTGTTGCCTGGCAACCATGACAGTTGACACAAAAAGCAGGTAAAGAATGAGTACCAAACTTCTCATTACTGTTCTGTTTGCTAATTACATTGTTGAGGAGCTTCAGCAGCAGTACCATTGTCATGAATATCAGATTTATAGTCCCCACACTGCACAGATATTGTAATCTCTGCTTAAATGTCAGCCAAACTAATTTCAACAGGGAAGGAAAAAAAAAAACTTTCAATAAACCAAACATAACCCACCACATATCCGACTCAATAACTATTTAAAGCACCTAGTTTCATTAATTTCAGACGGAACTATTTACATACTTGTATTATACTAAACTGCACTTACAATATTCACCACTGTTTGGCGCCATTTCCCCTTTTCCTCTGAGCACAGAGCAGCTGGCCTGCTTGCACTTGCAATGAATCAGGGGATACCCAAGGCTATGTAGGACAAAATGGGCAAAAAGAAGGCTGCATTCATCGGCCCCATAAGTAGGAGTCTTCCAATCAAAACAGGCCAAGGCATTGCGCTACGAAGAAATCGGCCAACAAATCTGGCCTTCAGAGGATGCAGCCACTGAATTCAAACTTAGCAGCTATACTGTTTCGTGGCATGGTGTATACCACACTCAACATGGACTACAGCAAGCAAAGGAAAACGTTCTCTGAGGAGAATTGAAAAAAACTATAGACTAGCAAATTAAAGGTAAAGACTATTTGACCGGCTGCTCAGTGGCGCACTGGGTAGCACTGCTGCCTTGCAGCAAGAGTTCTTTCTGGGGTCTTTCTGCATTGAGTTTACATGTTCTCCCTGTGCATGTGTTGGTTCAAAAAACATGACTGTTAAGTTAATTGAGCTTAGGTGGTTAAATTCTTCTTAGGTGTGAGTGTGTGCGTGAATGGTTGTTTGTCTCTGTGTTCCCCTGCGGTGGACTGGCGACCTGTCCAGGGTGTACCCTGCCTCTTGCCCATTGACGCCTGAAGAACCAGAACCCCTCGTGACCTCACTTGGGATTAAACGTGTTGGATGGATGGATGGACTATAAGACCATTTTCAAGCAGATGATGGCTAAAATTGCACATATTATTCAGAAATTTAAGATCCGTATGTCTGCAGCCAACCTCCCTGGATGAGTAAAACTGATGAATCAGAGAGATGGTAACATGGTAAAAAAAGATCCCTGAAAAATTTTAAAGAGATTAAAGGTAAACTTCAAGCTCTAAAACCATTGGCGTCAGATCGTACCATCCCCCGTTGTTTGAACGAAAGCGGACTCAAGGAGTTATTATTGAAAACAAATCATAAGAACTAAAATTTGTAGGAACGCATGTAGACAAGTCACAAATTGAATGTCATAGACCAAGACAAAAATGTAACTTTTTGCAAAAGACACATCAGCTCTCTGTTCAAAGTCAGAAAACTGAAGCATATCAATAAAAGAACGTTGTCCCTACTGTGAAACATGGAGGAAGCTCTGCTGTGCACTGGGGCTGCTTTGCTTCATCTGGCACAGGGTGTCTTGAATCTCTGCAGGGTACAATGAAATCTAAAGACCATTGAGGAACTCTAGAAAGAAATGTGCTATCCCGTGTCAGAAAGCTTGGTGTCATGGGTCTTGCAACAAAATACTGACACACAACTAAAAACACCAGAGAATGACTAAGAAGAAACCGTTAAACAGACTTGAAAGGCTCCTGTCCTAAATCATATTGAGCATCTCTGGAGGAGCTGAAACATGATGCCTGGAAAAGGAACCCTTCAAACTTTTCATGAAAAGTTACAGGATATTTTTTTAATGCAGTGATTGATTCTTAAGGTTGTGCACCTAAACATTAGGTTAAGGGTACCATCATTTTCCTCTAGGTTTCATGTTTTTTTTATTTTTTATTTTTATCACTCTGTTGAAGCATTACAAGCATTTGAAAAACAATGTCTTACTATAATTTGTTCCTTTTTATAGAACATTTTATTTATTATTACTTGTGTCAGATTCTAACTCAATCTGTCAATTTTCAACCAATGTCATTTCTCTGGCTGTACATACTGACAGGTTTATTTGGTGGAGGTTTTTTTTGCTATTTATGTTCAGGTGAATTTAGTTAGTTTGGATATTGGTGTTTCGTTTGGTTTATGTTAACTAGTCTCTTTTGTGTGTATTTAGTTTATTCATTTATTGTTGTTTGTCAAATTGTCTCAAATAAATTCCTATTCATTCATTCAAATTATTTCTGTGAAAATTGTTGTTTTTTTCCGCCATTACAGAGCGGTACCAATTATTTCGTCCACATGTGTATGTTTCAGTTGTTCAGGTCTGTTGTAAATCTTATTTTTCTCCCTAGAAAGTCACATATTTTTCTCAAGGATCTTCTGATATACAGGATTTCAGAGTGGATTATATAAGGGTAATCTTGCCAGATCCTACAGCAGCAAAGCTTCCCCAAGACATCCCTAATCAATCTCCATAACTCACAGCTGGTATAATATTTTCTTCCCTGAAAATTGGATATTTGTTTCCTTCTTCTATTTAAGTTAAATTCCTGTGGTCTTTACCTGATCACACAAGTCCTGTGATTTCTTTTTAGGAGTTTTGGAAACTTCCTTTTGTAACTTCTTGTATATCCTACCCCTATGGAATATAGTCAGATGGATTTGGATGCCTTCTAGTTACAAAATATTTTCAATTCTGACTGATTTCAGATAATTTACAACTTCATCAATCCCCTTACTAAACTTACAAACTTGTGCCATATTTGTAAGGGCCTGATATTCCGTGTATGCCTGATAAAGTTTGTTTGTTTGACCAGTTTTAGTTATTTGTTCAGTTTTAGTTATTTGACAAGTTTTTTCTGTTAAAATGTATAAGAATTATTTCAAATTCATCTATTTTTATATACAACAGGCTTATATAGGGTGTCCTATCTTGTTCTCTTAATAAAACTGAAATGAAAAGATAAGAATATGAGATAAAGGAAAGTATTTTATACATCAGGTCCTGGTGGCCCTCTAGGTCCTGGAGGTCCAGATGATCCATTCTTCCCTCTTTTACCCCGTTCACCCTACATTTATAGAAAATCTTTATTGAATAAAGTCTATATACATTTATAGAAATTAAATATCAAATATGCAGATTTATTCAACAGAGAGATTAGCTCAAAGTGCTTTTGTTACTATTTTTATGAGGATTTACATCTCTGCCTGGTTCTCCTGGGTCACCGGGATGCCCCTTAAATCCTGGGGAGCCATGAATTCCTGCATTTCCACGAATACCTTGGATGCCCTGCGCTCCTGGAGGTCCTGGTTCTCCTGGCTCACCCTGAGGGAGCATGGCAAACCAATATGAGAAAAGATAAAATCTTACGAATTGAAAGATTACAAGACAAACACTCAGATAACCACTTGTTACATGCAACGTGATTATTTAGCTCCTTCATCACATTTGAATAATTGGATTCAGCTCAAGTCATTCTAGCGAATGAAAAGCTCAAGCACAAGTTAAAAACGTGGGGGTGAGCCACAGGACCAATTAATTTCCTCAAATTAAAACTGCAGTGAGAAACAAAATTAATTAAAACAAATGTTATAGAAGACTGCATGGATGAATTGATGTTCCAAGAATTTAACTTCCAAGAAGTAAGTTGTCAATTATTTGTTGGAGTAATGTTGGTATGTTTACTGTATATAGGGAATTTTTTACCTTTTGCCCTGGAGGACCAGCTTGTCCCTCTGGTCCTCTATGGCCAATGCCTGGCTCACCCTAAAAAAACAAAAACAGGTAATTGTCTCCAATATATTGACAACAAATACATGTGGTGATACAATTTTACCAAAAGCTTTACCTTTTGTCCTTTTTCACCAATTTCACCCTGAAAAGTATAATAAAGATTGCATAGTTGAAGAAATTAAATGAAGAATGACAACTTTTTATTTTCACCCAAATCAGCAAATTCAAAGGAATTACACAAAAAAACAAGGGTTGTCAGCATGTTTAACAAGGGGAATTATTAATGTCTGCTTTAATCTGTCTCAGAGTCATACAGAAATAGAGCAGAGACATCAAAGGATGGTGTTACTGACAGGCGAGACGGGAGACATGCTCTCCCTGAGCTCCGATAGCCATTATATTTTTATGAACTGGTGGCCCATTTCATGCAGCAAATATTGATCTTGGTTTATGTCCACATGATGATAACAACACTGACTTCAGTATAATCTGTGCAAGAATAAACATGACTCATCAAAAATAATCACATTATAACAGTTTTTCTATTTTTATTTGTCAAATTACAACCATAAACCCAAAGGTATTCTATTAGGTTTGTATTAAAAGTTAATCTATTTCAGTAAGAGCTGAAATTAATGGATGAGGGAACATTATTTTTCAAGAATTTTATAACAAATACATGAAGAGAGGTCTACATTTATTTTAAGACAACTTTAATCTTGTAGTATTGATATCCAAAGCCACCAACTGACCTCCAACAATAGCTAATTATTTAACAGAAAAAAATCAATGCGTTTCTATGTTGTTTTAGTGAAAACAGCTCTAGGTGTTCTGATTGGACGGAGAGTGTCTATAAAAATCTATCTCGAGGTGTTGGTACAGATTCTTGAACTAAAGTCTGGTTTGAATATTACAATGTTTCTATTTAAATCAATCCACTGTACCTCTGGCAATAAATGATGTCATGCTGGAAAGTGAACCCCTGTTATTTCAGTCTTTGTAGATTTAACTACACAGGGTGTTTTGCATGGTTTGATTTGCCACCTCCCTTACATAGCTTGTGGCAAACTGCAAATGGAAAATCATATGAATTTCCTGCATAAAGACTTTGTTCATCTATGCCTAAGAATTCAACTGCCCAGTCCTAAGCTTTGGATCTTTGCAACTCTTACATTGCTACCACGTTGCTTCTTAAACCAATGGTTGTCACGTTCTTGGTTCTGTTTTGTTTTACTTTGCTCCATGTTTTCTAGTTTCATTGGTTTAATTTCTATTTTGTTGTATTTTCTGGATATATTTGAGTTCTTAGGTTGTAATTTGTTGCCCTCTTGTGTGTTGGACTTCTTTTCCCTAGCTTCTTCCTAGACTCCTCTCTTCACACCTGCTCCCAATCTGCTTGTTAGTCCTCTCTTTGTTCCGCCATAAATATACTCCTTGTGCAGTTCCGCAGTGCTGGTTTCTCGTCTTACCTCGTCTCTCCTCGCCTTTCCCTGACTCCACATGCTCTCTCCCCCTGATGTCTCCATGTGTCACAATGGGCCATTGTTACTTGTATGTTGGCCAAAGTAGCAGCTAAACACAGGATCTGGTTTTCTACTTTGGTTTATTTTTGTTGTTTTGGGTGAACTGGATTTGTTTGGGTTGTGGTTCTTTGTTTGGCCACATCTTGTTTTCATTTTTGTAAAAAGGTAAATTGATTTCACTTTACAATATTTTGTTTTTGTTTAACTATTCATAAAAGGGACATTCATGGCTTAAAGATTTAAAATATTTTGAAATACTCACCTCTGCTGTTTCACTCTCCAAGCAGGTGTGCACAGGACTGTACCCTTGGATAATTTAAGAGAGGGGAGATTGATCTGATGTATGGTGTTTTCTTTATTGAGTTTGAGTATTTGTTTGGATTGAATTAAAATATTTGTTTCTGTATTGATTGGTAAAAGTATTTCTTAAGTAGTTGTTTGTTTAAACCAAAATTTCCTTTTCTTCTTATTGGGAAGCTGAACAGCCTTTTAAAAATGGTTTCTTTCAATTTAGTTCCTCCTCTATTTAAGAAACATGTCTGCCATTGTTCTTGGTTGGTGTGGTTTGGTTGATGTCCTGCACAAGAAGAAATTAAAGTTTTGTCTGCTGAAAACTCTACAAAGCATGTTCTTCTTTCAACCAGTTTGGGTCCCACCTCCAAGACTGCTTGGCCTCCTGACAAGCATGTGACACCATGTTTCTGGTTTGTTTTACATCTTTCATGTTGGATTTTTGGATTTCTGCCTATGTTACCTGTGTTAATACATTAAAACAATCGCAAGAACTCACCCCTGCCTCTCAGCCTCTGTATTTGGGTCCTCTAACCTCAAACCGAACCCTGATAATGGTGTCCTTCTCCACTTTGGGTAGACAGCCATCTCTAGGTTGAATGTGTAACTGTACCATGCATTTTAATATGATAAATGATGAAGAAGGCTTAATGTATACCATAGCATCCACCACATAGTTCAGTCTTCTATGTGCTCCTTCATCTTGCAGCAAAAAGCATTTAGGTCATGGTTGGGAAATTATGAAAGTTTTAAATTAATGCAGAAAAGATTGATGTGATATACTTCCCTGAGACAGTGTTTGTTTGTTTGTTCTTATTTTTTTATTGAGTTAAATTCAATTATTACAATTTTTTTTTAAATAAAGATGCCCTAAACCTGAAAAACATGCTTCTAAATTGGACCACGTCTGTTGTAGCAGGATAGGCAGTGTTGGCTCTTTAAATGTGTCTGGACTAAAATATCCAACCACCTGATGAACTATCATCTGTCTTTTACATGATGTCAATCAACACAATATCCAGATAGTTACTAATCAGAAAATAGACATGACGCTTCGGGGAATAAAGGGAAAGCTGAACTCTGTGCAACACTGATGGGTGCCAATAACTATCCAGGAAATGACAAGCTAGATTAACACAACAAAAAGGGTTTCCTGTATAAATATATCTTCATAACTGCTTAGTGCGCTGCTTCATATGACTAAACTGCTTAATACACAGTTAATCTCTGATGACCTGTTATCATCCATTCACATAATTCTATGCTTATCAAAATAATAAACATTTCAATCAAAATGTTGCTACACTAGAGGCTAAATTGTCTTGATGGCCTTTTACACCCTAATGACAGTTTTAACAAGACATTTGCACTCATCAAGGGAGGGACTGTCGTTTCAATTTGGGCTTGAAATAATACATTTTATGTGGCCTAACAAAAAATTCCAAGTTTTTAGAATTGCACAGGTCTTACAAATTCCCTGTAATGCAAAAGGGATAAAAAATATACATTGTCTTGTACATAGCTTGTCTAATTTAGATGTTAGAGATCGGCCTGTTTTTCAGTATAGTCCTGTTTCTCTGACTGTGGCTGGCTAGATGTGCCCTCTTTATCCTCTGAGATGGGAGCTGCCTCAGAGCTTGTCTGCCTGGCATTGGAGTTTCCTGGATAGAGACACCTGCGGAGCTATTTCACAGTTGCCTTTTGTATCTCCCAGGTCTCCCTTGAAAAATATATTTTATCTCAAGGGACTTCCTGGTAAAATAAAGGTAAAATAAAATAAAATCTCTGCTTTTACTATATCTCTGCTTCTGTCTTCTTGAACCCCAGTCGGCCTCAGCAGATGGCCGCTCACACTGAGCCTGGTTCTGCTGCAGGTTTCTTCCTGTTAAAAGGGAGTTTTTCCTCTCCACTGTCGCTTCAAGCATGCTTAGTGTGAGGGATTGCTGAAGATTCAATGAGTTGATGCAATCAACTGGTTTTCCTTAAATAGAAAACTTTGAATAGCGCTATATAGATAAACTGAATTGAATTGACAAGGCAATTTAATATAGCAAAATGT
>NW_015151813.1:8173-111510 GCF_000732505.1 Cyprinodon variegatus | reverse complement strand
AGTATTTGAGCAGTGGACTGTCACTACTTCGACACCAGAGTGTTTGCCATTTTTGGCATCGGAAATCTGAGTGACAGTCCGCTCCTTTGCTGCTCCAGATCCAACGCTAGTCTACCTGTCCGCCCTCCAACGTTTGCTCCCTTCTCTGGATTAACAACACAGTCTGGATTCAAGGATTGACAAGACCCCCCACAAACGTGAGTTCCTCACCTTGCAAATCTCAGAGCTTCCAAGATTCCCAAAGTACCTGAACTGACCACTGAAGTTCCCTTCTCACTTCCAGTTCCGGTTCACCTGCTCACTGTGTTCCAGATCCAACTCCTGTTAGCGCCTTCAATAAACCTGTTTAACTTTTTCCGTGCTCTCTGAGTGGTTTTTCTGCATGTGGGTCAAATTTGTTAAACCGATCATGACAGCCATCCAGTCCAAAAGAATGGTATAGTAATCTGTTTGACTTTTAAATCAACTCATCCTGTGATACTTAGATTTTTTAAAGGCTATATAGGTTACACATTTATTATCTTTATACATTTATTTTGTATGTAAAAGCTGCAAATAAAGAGTTCCAGTTTTAGAACAAAATTTAGAAATGCATGATCTGATCTGTTGAGGTCAGGATATGAAAAAAGGACACGTTCTATTCTTTAAAGAAAATATGCATCCATCTGTGGGTTCTCTCACTAAAAACCCTTATGTCACAGTTCTATAGAACCACTCCTATGATGTGTGTAATAAACCTGTGATTGATACAGAGAGACACAATCTGCTCCTTCAGCAATGGCATAATCTTCCTCTTTGTCATAAACATCGATTCATTTCACAAATTAATGGATTCTGTAACATCTATGTGAAAACTAAGGTTTTAAATTTATTGAGACAATTCTATTATATCTCTGCTTAAAATGTGTTAACTGAGCTTATATCAAATCTGGTAATGATGTTAAATTAGTTAATCTCTGTGCTTCTGGTTTAAAAATCTCTAAAATCGTTTGATACAAAATTATTGATCACAGACCTAACTCACTCAGCCCAACATAAGAGTCATGGATGCCATAAATTTTATGAAACATCTCAACAATTATCAATTAGCAGTAAAATGTTCACAACTCTTGTTAAAAGTGATTTCAAATAAAAAAAAAAAAGTTTTTATATAATATCTATCTTTATCTTTTCAAGGATAGATTGTTGGGCAGTGTATTTACCAGTTCATATAAATATGAATATAAATCAGTAGTCACCTTTGGTCCCGGTTTCCCATTTTCACCTGGGTGCCCCTGCAGTAGACAAACAAACACATATGTGTGCTGGTGAAGATTCTCAGTCAGCCATGTCATAGTCATTCCAAAAAAGTCAAAAAAAAAAAAAGAATCCACTAGGAAACAAAAGTCTAGTGGATTTTTTTACTATTTTGGAAACACATATGTATTACATTAAAACATATTTTTTCCGAACTGCTAAACCCATCTATGAAATATTTGAGTTTAATCATGCAAAGTACACATTCAATACCATAAAAAAAATAAATAAAATGCTATTTGCCACATGAGTAAATAGATCCAAGTATGGATTTCATGCATATTCTGAAATTTAAAACACAAACCTAAATCTCAATTGAGTATGCTAGCAATGTGGCTAAAAAACCTGTTTTGTTTTTTTTTCTATTCGAAAAAATTTAAATCGGAGTATCAATTATACACTAATCTTTTTAAAAAATATAAAATCTAATGTAAATTAAGTGCTGCTATTAAGGCGAACAACAATAGAAATAAAAATGTTTAAATTAGGATCCTCTAAAATATCTATGATTTTGGGTGAGCTACCGTATTTCATGATGAGGATTGTTTTATCATTAAAGGTATAGCGGATGATGTTCTTACTCCAGGTGGATCAACAAAATAAGTGGTGAGTCTGACATAGTGAAAAAATTGCAAATCTTCTTTTGGAAAGTAAGCGATGCAAACAGCAACTTTTAAACAGAGCGTGCATGATGAGAAATGGGCTTGTTCACGCTCTCACATGGTTCTAATAGAGCTCTCTTAAACAAAAGTAGCACAAACGATATTTTTTTCTGCACAAATCTGCACTAACGTTGCACTAACCATTCAGTCTATTTGCAGAGTTTTTTGACGTGGGTGGGGTGTCAGCTTCACGCAGCTTTCTAATAGGCATTCCCTCTCTGGCGCAGGGTTGTGCATGTGCATTTTATTTAATCAGAGGTGGCGGGTCTTTTCAAAAATTAGCGAAAATCCTCCACTTTACCTTTAATATTTTATTCAGTGTCTTAGGGTGCTTTGGTGATTTATTTTTGTGTTCTTACCTTCAGAAAAAAGTACTCAGGAGGATAAGGTGATGGCTGTCCAGTTTCTTCACTGTATCCCCCCAACCTTTGCCTCTCCATCTCTGCCCTCTGCCTTTCCCTCTCCTCCCTTTCCAAGTTTCTATCAACGTCCTGCTCCGTCGTCTCCCCATCCACATCTTCCTCTTTCTCTATCTCATATTCAGCCTCCCTCTCCTTCTCCAGCTCCTCTCTTTCCCTTTCCATTTCCAACCTCTCCCTCTCTCTTTGCCTCTCCAACTCCTCTTCCTCTTCATTTTCCCTTTCCCGATCTACATCTTCCTCCATCTCCCAGTCATAGTCGCCACTCCTCTCCTCCTCTATCTCCTCATAGACTGGATCCGGGTCAGTTTCTGGGTATCCACCTGGTTCGGCTACCCCCTCTCCTCCAGTCAGATCATCTTCTCCAAATATTACCTCTCTGTTTATCTCACTGTATAGCTTTTTCTCTTCCATTTCTCTACTGTTGACATTGTTGAGGAGCTTTTCTGTCTAGAAAAAGCAAGTTTCATTATAGAAATGAGTGTATTTTTTAAAATGAAAATAACTCAAAAACATTCTAAATATTTGTGTTGTACATTGCAGATCACACACTTACTCTCCATTTGTTGTAACCCTGAGCACCAGAGGCCAGTTGCTGCAACAAAAAATAAGTGCAAAATCTTATACCTGCTCTGCAGGCACCAGGAAATTGCATTTTCATGTTTTAAAGCATTAATTTTTAAAGAAGGGATATAACGAGAATAGAGAATTACTTTTTGTATTTCTTTAATCCGATTTCTTCCACCTGGAGCACCTGGCATAAATACCTGCAACGTGAAACTTATTACATAAGCCATGTTGTTGTTAAAATATTAAAAACTTTCATTTATTTTTCATTTCTTTGTAGAAAACCATCTGAAACCTACCATTGAGTCATGCCTAAAGGTGTCTCTTTTCACTCTGGTTTGAAGTCCAGGTGCCTGTTAAGTGCCACAAATTTTTATTTTGCAGGAATCAAAGAAGTTATTTGTTTTCAGTTAGTTAAAAAATGTCTCTACCCAGCTCACCTGGGTAAAACTGTTTTACCTTTTAAATAGAATATTGCAAATGAATTTATATAAATAACATTGTTAGGGACCCCATTGTCAGACATCAGCTCTTACGACATGCAGAGACTCTAGTTTATGAGAGAGTAGCTCTAAACACATTTCTGACAGAACTGACCATAAAGCGGTTGTTGAGGTAGGCTTTAATGTTTCATAACAATGCTAATACCAAAGGCATTGGTGTTATTTTTTTCTGCAGTCATGTAATTGTATATATCTTGCTCAATTATTTTTCATTGTCTCTCTGAAGCTGTTTTCATGGCAAGTTTCACTGTAGGGGTGTTGTGCGTTACCTCTCAACTGGCTGTTGTGTTGACAAAATGTTTGATTTCAGGCCCCTAGAATCATCAGCAGTTACAATCTTCTTCCACAAGGCCCTAGATAGTCTTGCCATAGACCTACAGTATATTCATTTCAGTGCTCCCAACTAGTTAGAACTAGTTAGAACTGAAGAAGCCTCTTGGATGAGAGGCAAAACATCTTTTAGAAAACTTTATGTCGAGTTGCCTAGACTGAACTTTTTCAAGCTCTTGCTGTAGGGTTTTCACACCTGAGCAGTGAGGAGCATGGTAAATTATCTGAACAAAGCAAACCTTCAAAATTAACCCCTTTTCTATAGTCCTACTCCAAAGCCCTGGAGCTTATAAAAGCTCAGGTAGAGTTTTCTTAAAAGTTAACCTGGGTAAATTCCCTTCCCTCGGGATTTGGTCCCTTTGAGACCCAGTACTTTCTTGGCTATTGAGGGTGGGGTTGTTTACAGCTGCAGTGTTTTATTCTGCCAGCAGTGGCAGTAACTGATGAAGGCAGTGTACAAATGTTTTTTCCATACCATACACTTGTCACAAAATATGTTTAAAGAGGTTTTAATGAGAGAAAGTATAGCTCACCACTTCATTTATGTAGTCAGTAAGTGAAGATATAGAGAGGAGAATGATGAGTACCATTCCAAGAACACCAGCCCTACTGTGAAGCATGGGGGTGGTAGCATCATGCACTGGGGGTGAAGATGGGTCGAGGCTGTGTCTTCCAACATGACAATGAAGAACACAGCCAGGATAACTAAGGTGTGGTTTTAGAAGAAGTATATCAAGGTTGTGGCTTGGCCAGAACCAGTCTCCAGACCTAAACCCAACAGAGAATCTTTAGAGGGAGCTCAAACTCTGTTTCTCAGCAAAATCCCAGAAACCTGACTGATCTAGAGAAGATCTGTGTGGAGGAGTGGTCCGAAATCCCTCTGTAATTGAAAACAAAGGCTACTGTTCCAAATATTAACATAGATTTTCGCAGGTTTCCAAATACTTATTTGCATCTGTATCATAAAAATAAATAGTTACAAAATAGTTACACACATTTATATTTCTTTTTTTTTTTATTATATCTCTCACAGTGGACATGCACCTACGATGAGAATTTCAGACCCCTCCATGATTTTTAAGTGGGCAAACTTGCAAAATAGCAGTGTGTTCACATGCTTTTTTTCTGAAATGTGTAATGGATTTTTATAACAATCAAAAAATTAAAAAGAGACTGGCTTACAGTGTGTAACAATTTTACTTTGACATAAATTTACAAAGAGGTTAAATACATACAAAGGAATGACAGACAACTTTCACCAGTGGAAACAGTGCCAAATGTATCCACATAACAGCTCAAAACAGAATTGAAATAATTGTAATTAAAATATTTGAAAAATTAAAGCATCAAAATATGTGTCAATAAATATAATTTCCTTAACCTCTAAAGACACATCGAATCAAACTGTAAAGCTATAGTATACATGATGCCTAATCGCTAAAAGCCATTGGAATAAATTAATTTGGAATTAAAAAAAAGTCAACAAACTGTGGCTATGCTGGACCTACTGAATGAACATGAGGTCTACACCACTAATATGCTCTTTTTCAAGAAAAAACAACAACAATTGTATGGACATAGATTTGGAATATTTTCTTTGTATGGGAAGGAGATCCCTTTTGGGAAATGTTGTTCGGTTTCAGGAATCTTCACCAAATCCCTCACAGTTTATCGTCAGTGAATAGTAATAAAGTTTGTAGTCTCTGGGAAATTAAGAGAGTTCCTGTTTAAAGACATAAGAGACAGAGAGAGGAATTAAAATTAACTCCAGATATTTTCTACTAAATATAAATATTAAAGGTCTAAACCTTGTGCATTTTAGATGTTTGCATTATTTTTAAACAAGCAAGATTAATAAGAATGAATTTGCATGCTGCACAGAAAAAACATTCTGTCCAACCATCTGATAAATGTTTGTGCATTGCTGTTAGATACATGGATATATGCACTGTTTAAACTGGTGAAGTTTTTAGGATAAAGCATCATAAGAGAATCCCACATGCATTTTGAGTAGAATTAGTATCAGGCAAAATAATGTCATAGGAAGTTTTTCACATTTTGACAAGAGCATTTATTGGATTCTATGCAGAGACATCCATAAGGTAGACCATAATTGTGCGGTGACGTATCACAGCTTTTAGCCATGCTAAATCAGGATTTTGCATAAATATAAATAAAAAACTGCTGATTCTATTCCAACTTTTGCCCATTCTTCTTTGTGAAACATTTGAAACTCAGTCTTGCAGCATATTTTCAGATTAACTTAGGTTTGGAGTTTTTCAAAGCTGAAAATGTTATCTATTATGACCTATGACCTTATGACATGTGAAGGGTTCAAAGGTTTCGAATCCAAAGCATGCAAAGATTTAGGGAAAAATTGGTTTTAAATAAATCTATAAGATTTAAAATGGAACCTGTACCTCATCTGGTTCTCCTGTTGCTGTCGGAGGAGTAGGCAGTGCCACATTTTCCTGGTGGTACAAGCAGAACAAATCTTAAATATGGATAGCTACAAAAGTGAAGCATCATACAGAGTATAAATGTTGCAATTACAACTAAAAAGGACCAACACTTTCAAGCCTGAAGGCCTATTTTGAAATTGAAGCAAAAGTAATGTCACACCAAAATGTTAGCAATTTTAATTTGCCCATTTTCACTTTAATATCAATTTTTGTCAAATTTGACAGGGTAGGTTTTATGTAATGTTTCTGAGAGACACAGACTTAAATAGACAGCCCTTTTACAGTAACAGCGTTTTGCTTTTTAAAGGACAAAAACCAACAATGAAACAGCATGATTCCCTCCTCACCTTTTCTACACCAGCCTTAGGCTGTAATGGAGAGACTGTTGGTGTTGTAATAATCTAAGGAGAACAAAATCAAAGGGTAGCATTAGAAATATGTTTTAGCTTAAAACTCTCCTGGGTATAAAAAAAGAAGAAAAATAAATACAATTGAAGTAATAAGTATTATAATAATTTTTAATAATGTCTTAAATCAATTCTAATTTTCTAATTTTTTTCATGGGAGGAGCTTCTAACTGTGTGTTGGACTACTGGCTGTTCCAACACACAGCAACAAAAAGCTGTGATGCTCATAAGTTGTTTTTTCTTTAATTTATTTGTAAATTCACAACATTATGGACATAAATGCAGAGCAATGCTGGTCTAATATCATCCACCAACTATTAAAAGTTATGTAGTGATAAAAATCACACATAAAAATGTCAAATCAGTCAAATAATAAATATCCTTATCGAAATATAGCAAAAAATTCAAATATTGCACATAAATGTAATGGGATTTAAGTTCAAAATTAAGACTTTAGAAATAAATATTTACGACAAAACTTATTTGTCCTGCTTCTCCAAGTTTATTTTTGTAATTTATTCCAAATGTGGCTATAGCCACATAAACATATTTGCCATAAGGATGACAGAAATACAATTTTTAGATTAAAGGCACACCGCATGTGAGTTATTTTAAATTATTTCTCAGACTAATATACAGCCTTCTGAGGAGGCTAAAAAGAGAAAAAGTGAACAAGATCGTACGTGAGGAAAAACAAGAGTTGTTCGTTGACGCAGGCTGAAAGAAGTAGCTGGATGTAAAACCGATTCTCTTTTCTTAACGCTATTATTAGAGTAAAGTTAAAACTTTGCTCCTAGTATACAGTCATATGTCTTTGTTATGACTTTTGTTGTTTAGTAGAAGTAAAATACGTACAGTTACAGGTCTAGCGCCTCTAGTGGCAAAATGTTACACAGTATGCCTTTAAAGCTAACACTGGCAGTCGTTCGAAACCCTACAAACTAAAAAAAAAAAACACAATTACATGCAAACTCTTGACATAAGTAGAACAAGGGGCATGCTGTAACATATACTTAGTTGAAAGTTAAAATTAACATATTTAAAATGCATCTTTTTACTATTTATTGGGAAGAGACACAGGAACATAACCTATTCAAATGCTAAAATATTTTTTTCTTTAACAGCCACATGCTGGTATGTCTCAAACTCAAGTTACAATGTCTGACAAAAAGTCAAGCAATCATTTATGCACATTCACACCTGAAGGATGCGTACATGTGATAACATTACCAACAGTTCTCCAGCAGCTAAAAGTATCCCTACCCCCTTTTGCTTTCACATGTAACCATATTACAAATAAAAACCTTTATGATTTTATCAAGACTTTGGTCAAGAACAAAACGTAGCATATTTATCACTTAACTATGGAGGTAAAGACATTCTTGACGTAAAATCCCCAAAAGATGGTGTTCCAATATGTATTCTGCTTATTTTTTACTCTGATTTACCTTAAATAATTGCAAATCATTCCCTCAACAAATCTCTTAATCAGGATGTAGAATCAGTTTCTGTAATGCTTTTTGTCCAGTTAGTGCATCTACTCCTGGGGGTTTGGTAGAAGCATTTTTAAAAAAGGATTAGGAAGACAAAGAAACACAGCAGGCAGATCATCAAAAAAAGTAGTGAGAAAAGGATGATGAAGTTACCAAACAATATCCCAAGATGTGATTTATGTGCTTTATCAAACCGAAAGTAAAAAAACGGAAAGAGAGTCACACAGCTGTAACTCTGTAGGACCTGCGGGCAGCTAAAGAGTGGGAAAATCCAATGACATGGCAATAACTAGGCTTGTACCACGTACATTTCCCAAGTTCATCCCTGATGTGTGTCTGGGATTAACCTGTAAATGCCAGAGGGTATTAGAACTAATCCCATCTGAAAATATACAACAAAATGAATATAAACCAACTCCAAAGTCATCACTAAGTCTGGACATCATATAAACCTTTGATACTTGTGTGGTGGTAATATAAAAGTATTAAAGTATGTTCCTCTTTCAAGCAAAATTGCAGTTTTCACTATGTTCTATTTTAGTATTCCTGGTAGGAAGAAAACAAGTTGACCAAGTCTTGTAGTTGGGTTCTTTGTGTTTCCCCATGTGGAAGACTTCTTGAGCCTAAAGTTTTACTCTTTACATCGTTTACACTCTTCTGCAGGCCAGCGGTTTACTCTTTTAAGGATGGTGATGTTCTAATCCTAATAAGGGAGGACTAAAGGAAGCCTTTTCTGTGAAATCGCCTGTTATTAAGCAAGGTGACAGATCCTTGTCTAACTCTTACAATGCTGCTATTGTGAGCATGACAGCCTGAGAACATAAGGGATCACGAGAGTACTAAGAATGCCGCAATGGGCATTTGCCTCTAGTTTGCAAGTGAGGAACCAGTTTCAATAGTCACCATTAAGTTGTTGATGCAGTATGCAAAGGTACTGATTATAAAACTGGGTTTATCTACCTCCCAAAGATTTACTCAACTTTTTCTTTGGTATCTTCTGATTTTTTTTTTTATTTGGTTTAGACAATATATCAATACACCTCTGCAGTACCTCTGCATCCTACTGGGATTTGCAATCCTCATTTCAAAAACTTTATGAAAGATGGGCAGAGATTTACCATGCAGCAGGATGGCAACTACTGTAAACAGACAGAGCTAAACCAAAATGAAACAAAAACATTTGAGAATGGCTAAGTCTAAGTAAAGACCATAAGCCAGTTGATAAAGTGCAGCAAACTTCAAAATGTATGGTTACCATCGCTCGTATGCAAATTTCATTGAGCTTCAGCAATTTTAAAACAGAAGTGGTAAGAAGATCACTTATGCAGTGGTGCGTGTTAATGCAGCAAAAGCTGATTCTATAGAGGAATCACTGAGTGGCAAACTCATTATGAAATCCATAAATAATGTTCCTGTTACTCATTACATGTTAGTTTGGATAAGTCTATAACACACCCAAGGGACATACAGAGAGCTTTCTGTTCATAATGAGGCAAAATCTGAAAAATATCTAGTAGATTTAAATATTTCCAAGCATATAAATGAAATAACACTATAGAGATACATCCCTTCTGACTTTATCTTTGGGTGAAAACCTTAGAAAAGTTTACTTTCCAGAGAGAAAATTAACTTTCCTTGAATAACACACAGGGGACATTCCTAAACTGCTTAAATAATATATTCCTGTATCGTTTTTTTTAATGGAACAAAGTGGAAGGCTTTCATTTTATGGATGTGTCCTTGTGCTGGATGACCAGGCTGAAATAAGGAGGTACGTCATGGATAATGTGTAGTTACCTGAGCATTCGTTTCCTGGTCAGTGGCTAGAGGACGACTGGAGGTTTCAAACTGGGCAGGAAGTTGAGTTGATAGCTGCTCCTCCTATGCAGATTAATTTAAGAGGATGATTACACTAAAAATCTCTATTATAACAGCAGTTATTTTGTTTATTATTTGAAGCACATAGTTTATGCTTTGTTTTCATGCCGAGGACTTGGGAATTCTACTGTTTGGACTTCAAGGCACATGCAGGGAAGCATTCAGCATAATTTACATTAAATATGAATCATAACATTTATACTCAGTCCAGCTGTCACAGATGAAAACATCCTGTTTGAAGAAAAAGTACCTCTCTTTTCTCTGTCCTCACCCAAGAGACTGTTTCTTCATCAGGGAGAGGTTCTTCCTGTTTTCAAAGAAGAGAACAACTTTTCTCAACACAAATTTTAAACATGAAAATCCATCGTACAAAGTACACAGCAGATACAGAGAGCGGAAATGACAAACTAATTCATCCCTAATGATTAAATTGAGGTAGTGGGTGTGTTATTAATCAACGTTTTCCAGTATTCATGTGGGCACAGATATATTTGAATCCTTAGAGATAACTGGGGGATGGGAGCCTCTCTACATCCCCGGTGCTTTGAGTAAGAAAATCCACATCATTAACATCACATTTAAGAGAAAGTTTCCAGCAGAGCCTGAATTACTAATTTAGTGCAAAAGCGGCCTACCTCATATTCATAAGTGTATTCTTCGCTGCCATAAAATTCCTCATTTTCTTCTTCTTTTTGCTCATTACTTATCTGAAAAGATAAAAAAGTACAATTAAAATAGGATGTTTTGAAATTGGATTAACATTTACATAGTTTGTGTGGTTGAGGAGAGCGAAACCCAAGAAACTGCATTAAATAGTCAACAGTATAATTAGAGACATATATGTATTGCAACAAGAACATGCTTCATGTTATACAAAGAAACATCCATAAAAGAATTTCATGGGAGTTTGGTACTTAGAATGTGTTAATAATTTGTTATAATTCCTTCAAATTTTGTAAAGGAGTGGTTATTTCTTGTTAAATTGTGTTTAAATCATGTTAGAATGGCAAAGCAGTCTGTTTTTAGCTTTAGTAGTGAGAAAACTGTTAGTTGAAATTAGGGGTGTAACGGTTCATTGAGTTTACAAGATGGGATAAGGCACTTTATTTAAAAAAAACAGACAAGATGATGGTTTAGCAATGTAATTTTGGTAAAGTAGGAACCTTCATTTTTTTTCCAACCAAGTAAAAATCCTAAAGCTACGCCGTTGTTCTTTATCACCTTAGAAGACTGAAGCTATGGCACCATTATCACAATTTATGACCGATAAGAGTTGGTCAGTCAGTGTAAAGCAAAATTTAGCAGCACCAAGTATTTTCAATTCATGGTGTATGATTAAGAACTGTAAATTAAGTTGTCTTCAATAATGGGCTCCTTCCACAAAACACAAAAACTAAACTACCTCTTCCTTTTTTTACTTCATAATACAAATCTCAAACCTAACACAGCAGGAGGTCAAGCTTAAATGGTACTCCTAAGAATAGCTAAAAGCTTATACATGTTTTATCAGACAAAGACTGAATGCCCTTTCTCCCCTTTCCTCTTTTATGCTTTTTACCTTCAGTTTTAATTTCAAACAGAAAGAACCAATGTCATCTTATTGTGTAGAAAATATTTCTGAAAATTATGTCTGTTATGAAATATATTGTTTGTAGTGCAGAAGCAGGATGCAGTGAGCCATGGAACTGGACCCTAGCAAGAAAAATCTAGACTTTCAAAAGGGGGGGGGAAATAATTAAAAAATCAGGTAATCATGAACAGTTTCTTTCAGTCTTGCATATTTAATATATGTTTGTATGTTCTTTTAACAGCTACAATACTCAATATACTATCCAACTTTAGACATATTATAAATTGGGCTTAAAAATATTCAATAACAAACAACAAAAAATAAAATCAAATGAATTTCAAATGACTTTGTGTCAAAACTTTTAGAAAACTATGGAACACTTACCACCCTGTATGCAAATGAATAAAATAGAAAATATGTTGACAACAGATATGCTGTTTTAAAATATGTTGCTCAGTCACCTTTTTCTATGTCTCCCTGGACCACCATATTTAAACCAACACAGCTCACATCCATGGTTTCGACTAATAAAGAATTATATGCAGTGTTAGTTGTCATAATTTTATGCTCAGTTGTTAGAAGAGTAAATACAAAGAAATAGCTGCATAGTTATGTGCAGTGCATTATAATTAACAATACATTTTGCTGATCCATAAGTATAAAAAATACCACAAGCTGGCACTGACTGCAGGGTTGATCAAATGTTGATCAGTTTATGATGCATTAGCTTTATAAAGGGTAGTCTAATTTTTTTTTTTTTATATTTCAACCTATACTTGTGTTTAGAACCAAGGGAGTGATGTGGGGAGAACAGTTCATTCTGGGTGAAATAATTTTATAAATGTCATGCTGTACTGATTATAATTTCGTTAGAATGATATCACATTGACCAGAAATGCTGTTTTTATGTTAGAAGGTCTCGTTACACCCCTAATTTCTTTGTTTATGTTTAGTTTAATCAAAATATTAGTTCAGTTTCCCGTTTTAGTTTAACCCCCTTTAAGGACATTTACCAGGCGATGTCTCTGCCTCTTATGCCGTCCTTTATTTCCTTTGCCCTGGTTAAGAAGTCAACAGTCAATGAGAGAGAAAAAAAGTAAAAGTTCTTCATGCTTTAGGTTTTTGGTAAAACTATGGTTGATAAGTTAAGATTAATATCAAAAGTAGTTAATGATAATCAAGATTAATGCAAAAATATCGGTGATATCAAATCAAAATCAAACCACCACAAAGCCTTTGAATTTTAGCCCATTGACATGAATTTCTATAAATATATTCAGTTGAATTGTGACAAAAATTATTCAGTTGATAAAAAATGCAAAGCCACTCGCAAGTATTTTTTGGAGCTGGTTAAAAATTAGTCATTTATCACTGTTCTGAGCTATATTAAGGTGAAAAACTTCAAAGTATAATGACTACGCTATACTCGTTTTCTCTTATTAGTGCATCCATGCTTGTATAATTCTACAACAATATTATTACAAAGTGGTTTAGAAAAATGTCACATTTCTGCACAGAAAAGTAAATATTTTCATGTCTTTAAAAAATGATATCACATCAATTACCGGTAAAGTATTTGTGCATTTTGAGCTAAAACATCAAAGGCAAATGTGGTCCATTAAATATGGGCATTAATTTAAACTGACAGAGTAGCTTTATGAGCTTTATGCATGTTTAGATTTTGTTACTGAGAAAGCAATGGCAGCTTTACTTTCCCATGTCCCCTGTTCTTCTTCTTTGGTGCAGCGTTCTTCTTCAGTGGGTCATCCTGAGTGAGGAGAACAGTCTCCAGAACAGTTTTAGGCAACCCTGAGACTGTCTAAAAACAAATATACAAATTCTGAACATTTGTGGGATCAGGTGACAGAAATAGATAAAAATTGTCATTAACACAAACGCTTTGGTCTTATTCACTGAATCATATTTGAATATTTTAATGGAACATTAAAGGATTAAAAATGTCAAAGGTAGATACAAAATATATATGTTTTTATTCCTATTGAATTTAACTACATTACCGGTAATTATTATTTTACAATAAAGAGGAAAATGACAAATGAAACAGAATAACAACAAATCACAGCATTGAACAGCATTGAATCGTTTCCAACAATGTCAAAAACTCCTTTACCTCATTCGTATAGTTCAAAGTAGAGTTGACCAGAGTCTGATTCCTTTTAAGTGATGACTCTTCGGCCCTATCCCATTCTTCTTCTCCCGTCTCTTTGGATCCTGTTAATTTGGTCTCAATATCATTTAATTTCTCTTCTCCATCTACTGTAGTCATGGTCCACAATGTCGGACCCTCCAGAGTTTCAGACAAAGGATCCTTTTGAGAAACAATTGAATGAAAGGTGCTTAGTTAAAAGGATTCCATCGTACTGCTGTGTTTGACACTGCTGCTTTGCATTTTCTTAAAGTGCATGTGTGGAATTTCATTTAACAAACCAATAAAGATTCATGTTCATCAAATCAGTGACACAAAACTACTCTTAGTGCTTTTTAAGACTTATCAAATTCTGTCACATCTGTGAGTTTTGCGAGCATGAGCAAATCTTTCCATTTTTGAGAAAAAAATTATTTCTAAAAACTCTTGGACTTAAAAGTAAATTTCTTCCCTGTTACGAAAAAAGAAAAAAGGAATCATGGAGCGGGTATTGCCTTTGTTCATTAGCAATCAATGCACATGAGGGGGACCTTTTGGGTTATATGGATGGATGTGATAATAACGCAAACATGCATAAAAAATAAAAATTTTAATTAAAAAAAAGTAAATCCCTTTAATGTCCCACAATGGGAATATTCACTCTCTTCATTTGACCCATCCCCTTGGGGAGCAGTGGGCTGCCATTGTGCAGCAGCCGGGTAGCAGTGTCAACACTCCCCAAGTTAAGCTTCCAGAATGAAAGCTACCAAACCTCGACCTTATTCAATAATTTGCAGACTAATTTTATAAGTCAGGTCTCTAGCAACTACAGATAAAACAACAATTTGAACTTACAAGTTACTAAAATCTTACAATTCTTTAATATAATTCTTAAAATATGCAGAGAGAATTATGTCAGATGTGCAATGCACTATGGGTCAGATAACCAAATATTAGGAGAAATGTATTCATATATATTTAATTCTTGTTCTATTTTGAATGCAAATGCTTTTGTTTTAATATTTTTTTGTTTTAATAAATCAATAAATTGTATATTTAATGTTTTTTCTTTTTCTTGAAAGGGAAATATTTGATTCCAGAAATACGGTCAGTGGGTATAAACTTTAGGCATGAGCTGTGAATTTTTCCTTCTAGTTTGAGGATTTTAAATTCTTACTGCTTAGTTCTTACAGTAATGAATACTTACGGATGACAAAGTATCACCAAGCTGGTCCTCTAAATCTCTGTCCTCAGTGTCCAGTTCTGTCAGTGACTGGCTGGTGAGGTCAAATTTCAAGGAACTCTAGAAAGTTTACAATAAAGATAATTACTCCTCTGATTAGTCAAAAAATAATAATTTGGCATGACATGTAAAAAAAGACTAAAAGGCTGATGAGCTGGCCTGTAACACTGGTGAGTCAAGTGGAGCAGAGGCACACCAAGATTGTCGATTTTATTGCATTAAAGCATATTGATTGCGCACTCTTCTCTAGGTTTGTGAAGTCGTTTTCAGCGGGTAGATTGGAATTTGCGATTAAACACTAGCCAAAAATAAATTAGGTAAAGCTAAAAACTAAGTTGATGTCTCTCTCTCACCACAGGAAAGACAACTCAATACTTTCTCTGATGAAGCCCATTAGTAAAAACAACCCAAGAAGCCTTGACCATTCTTTAAATCATTACCAAAATACTAGTGACAAGCACTGAATATGAGAGAAATTTCTCTCTGAAGAGAATATTTAATTGGAATGAAACCGAATAACAAAGACTGAATGTGCTGGTAATGCTGTCCCATGAAAATAATTTATCCACAGACTAATTGACTATTAACAGCAATTATTGGTAAGTCAAATATGGCTATGCTTTATTGATCATTGACTATTGCAGGAATTAAAACAAAGAAAAATTATGTTGAGCGAGATTTTTCAGAATATATGATATTTCTTTTTGCAGCGGGTTCCTAATCTATCTTCTTAACAGCTTTGACTTGATACGGCACGTCTTTGTTGTCGTTGGCTGTGTTGTTTAATTTAGTCGATCAAATCCTTCATACAATGCAGGCGATGCATTCAGTTTCTGTCAGCACCATGGACAGCAACAGTTTGCTTCAGTTGTCAGTAAATAATGTGGGGATTCTTAAACACACTTTGTCAGATAGTTATTACTGTGTGATTTAGCACATGTGCACAGCAAGTTGTATCTGTACTTCAAGTGAGGCTCAGTGTAATACGTCTATGTTTGGATTACATTGTCAAAGTTCCTGTTGGGAACAGCCTGTGGCCTCACGAGAATTTTCATACCAAAATCTCCACTGACTGTCTATATATTTTATTTCTGTTGTTTCTACTCTGACAGTTTAAAGCCTCTGAGAGAACAAAGGACATGAGTAAGAAAAAAAAATTCAGTTTCACATTACGTACTGTGTACTCAGTGATGACATTGGAGGTGTGAGTGTCTGTTTTTTCTTTTTTCTTGGATGATATGAGCACATGAAGCAGCTCCTCTATACCGTCCTGCAGCAGCCTGTCAATCAAAGCCTTCAACAGAGGCAGCTGGGAAACAAATGCTTTATTTACTATGTGTTTTGCAGTTCTGCTCTTTCACCATTACTATTTTCATGAGGCCATTATATACATGGTGATATTCAAAGCTTACCCTTATTCCATAATCTTCAAACATCCTCTCAATGTCCTAAAATAGAAACAAATATTTCTAGATATTCAATCTTATAAACCTTCAGCAAATATCCCAGAGGAAGAATCAGAATGTCATGTATTCAACCTTCATCTCCAGAGACTTTCCAGGAGCTCCCTGCATAGACATGTGCATTAATATACAGCATAAAAAGGCAATATTAATGTCCATATGTTTCACATATAATTCAGCATTAACTACCTTATCTCCTTTCAGGCCTTGTTCACCTTTATCACCCTGAGAAACATGAAAAAGTATAAAGCCACACCTGCCTTGTTTGTTTGAAAACCCTTATTCAAAATGAGCAGAGTTACAATCTTACCTTCATTCCTGGTGCCCCCTACACACAGAAAGAAAGGAAAGAAACATTATGAGAATATATCCAATATGCATGGCATCACACTTACAATGCATTCTCCATCTACAGCCAGTTGCAAGCAAAAGCATAATGCAGCTATCATTCATTAAGGATTTATATTCTATATAGGCAAATGCAGGAATTATGCCAAGCAACACCAGAAAGACTATACAATTATTTATGAGTTCCTCGTGGTGTATGCAGAAAACGTGTAGGAAGAAACGGTAAACTCACAGTAGCTCCTGGTGGACCCATCGGGATTGGAAATGCCTGCCGGATTTCATCAATTGTGGATCCCTGAACATAAATAGTTCCACATAAATAAGCAAATGAAAAAAAAAATGTTTAAGCGTATGTTAGGCTAAATGATACGTTTCGTGAACAGTCATTTGAAAATATGATCTGAAAACACGAAGACTATAATTGTTAAAGGTTTTTTTCACTATTTCTTATACAGACAAACATCAGCAATTTATCACTTCTAGTATTGCATCCTTTTATTTTATATTTTATACAGCACTTTTCAGAGTTTGACATAAAAGTATGTATTTTGTAGCCTAGAAAACTAGTCCCACCCACCAGTGGCCAAAATAATTTTTGCCTGCGAGTAAATTACACTTTTAATCTCACATTTAGTCTGGTTTATCAGGCTATGTATTTTGAAATTAAATAAAAAATTTGAACACCATTTAAAATGATGTACAGTACATATTGTTTATTTTGCAGTAAAACTGACCTGTTGTTTGTTTTTGTTTTTTGTTTGTTTTATGTATTTAGTTTTCTCAAATTGACAGATGTAATTGCATCAATACACCTATACTGTAATTAATGGGGGAAAAGTATAAAAAAAGAAATAACCCAGGAATGAGTTTGGTTCGACCTGAATCTCTCACAGTAACAGATTTAAAAGGTTTCAAATATCAGACATCAGATCTGATGTCTCCATCTGCTAATTAAGAAATCAAAATAAAAACATGGGTTCATTTCTACCTCAGGAGTGACAAGAACCTGCCTACCAGGCAAGCCTGGAGGCCCTGGCTCCCCTTTGTTTCCATCCTTCCCCTTTAAAGAAAATAAAAAGTTTGAGATTGAAGGTAATAAAACTAAACATTGAGCTTTTTACATTGCAATTTTTGTTTATATATCAGAACTTTTAAAACAACTTACATTCACACCTGGATCTCCTTTATCTCCCTTGAATAAAGAGAAATGTTTTCAGTCAAAGAAAATGAATCACAATTGATGTTTCTTTTGAAATATTTTATAAAGACCTTTTTTCCATCATCTCCTTTGGGTCCTTTTTCACCCTGGAAAAAAAAAATTTAGGTTTTTTTTTTTATAAGTTAATACAGACAAAATACAGGCTGGGCATTTAATACTGTAAATGTACAAAGCATTTCTTACATCTTTTCCAGTCAGACCTCTTTTCCCATCTATTCCTGGTCTCCCCTGAAATAAAACCAATGCAAATGGACCCATTTGGCTTTTTTGTGAACTACCTTGACATTACATTAGCTGTTAACTGAATCATTACATCTTAACCCAATTCGACCATAAAGGTTAATCTGGAGGTTTTTGAGGTGATACTCACCGGACTTCCTGGTAATCCAGGCATTCCAGCAATCCCTTGGTCTCCCTTTTCTCCTCTCTGTTCATTGGCATAAATATAACTCAGTTTAAACTTGTTAGGGAAAGCAGTTAAATACACCTAATACACATTTAAAATCTGAAATTTGGAAACTTTATAGCCATCTAACATTTCAAGTATTCCAGATTATTTCACTAAACAATCTAGTCACATGGTGATGATGATGCCCTCATATTTTTCCAAATCAGCTAAGAATAAATTAATTCCACTTTTATTTTCCATCTTTTAAAGTGGGAGCAAATATTCCAGTTTAATTCTTGCACTTTGTGTTTTAAGATGACATTCTTATATCATCGGTGCACACTACCAAGCAAGCATTATTCCAAGGGTGTCTTTCCCTCTTTGACCAAGCAATCAGAAGTCATAAGCTCTTTTTCCAAATCAATGAGCCACCCTGTATAGCACAATTGTGAAGGGCTAATTAGCATGTGGACCAGCAATGATAATGGATTGCCTATTTATAGGGTATAGCAGAGTTAGTTAAAGTTTTGTCACAACAATATCTAAAAGTGAGATTGGGTGAAGTGCAAATTAGATTATTTGAAAACAGTACCAATTTGGTGGTGTTGCAGAAATGCATCACTTGAACTAAACTTGCATTTCCCTGGGATTGGCAAACTTTAGATTGACTTTTAAATTATCTGCTTCATCCATTCAGAGTTGCCTTTCAGCTCATTTTGGTACAGGCTGCGATGGTGTTTTTAGACAGTTGTAGCTCATAACTTGCAGTCTTAGATTCAACAGATTTTTCCTTGGAGAAAGGACATACTGTCCGAATGCGTTCAGTACTTTAAATACAGGGTAAATGTTCTCAGAATTTCATCTTAATCTATACCATTTCCCAGTTTACACTGAAGCTAGAAGATGATAAAATGTTTAATAGCAGTATCGGGGGCGTGGCAGCCTAGTTGTTAGGGTACAGAGCTTGGAATCCTGAGGTTCTGAGTTCAATCACCACTCCCACAGACTGCCCCTCTGGGTGCCTGAGCAAAGACCCTTAACCCCATACTGCTCGCCGGGTGCTGCAAAATGGCATCCCACTGCTCCTTAAGGGGATGGTTTAAATGTAGAGGTGAATTTCTCCGATGTGAGATCAATAAAGTTCTATTATTATTTTTTTATTATTATAATTTCTGCAATCTTGCATTATCCCTTAAAGTTTATACATTTTACTTATACTTTACTACCTTCCAAAGTGCATCTAAGGTGCAATATTGGTGGAATTACTTCCAACCTCCCATTCTATGTGGGAACCTTAGTTCACCAGAGATATAATGGATATGTGTAAATTACAGAACAAAAAAAGTTATCTCAGCAGGACTATTGTTGCTCTGTCAACAAACATCTAAATAAGGTTATCTTTCTTTCCAGGGGTGAAGGGTCTATTAAGCACCAAAATACATTTTCTGGAAAACAAAATTATTTTCCTTTCAATGGCTATTAGTGTTTATATTTGTGTGTAATGAACTAAGATGGCCCTTTCATACATCTGGACATTATATCCAAGGATAAAGCAGACTTGTAGTGATTCACAATTATATTTCTAATGTAATAAGTTTCTATGTTCACTTTTACACCATACCACACAAGAAATCAGTAAATTTGAGATGTTCCCTTTAATAAATTCACATGACTCTGGTTAACATAGAGATAGATATTGTGAATTAAACAATATCTATCTAGTAAAATAAGAAGCTTACAAAAGCCAAAAAGTTTCCTGGGAACTGAATGGAAACTTCTGATAAGGGGGAAAAAAACATTTATAATTCTGGTATATTGCAAACCAAAGTCATTTTGAAATCGTTAGGCTTCATTCGGTGGTTTCTCCAAGTATCTGGTTGACTTGTTCATAAAGTTTCAAGTTTCATAGGGTTCACCAAGTCTGATTTACTACACTCTTAGACAATACCACACCAAACAAAATGCAGTTTGATGCCCATTACATGGTGATACACACCAGAACATTATAGTATTGTAGAAACTTAATGGGGATATTATGAAGAACAATTATGTATCATTAGATCACATCTTTCCTTTGCTTTGCAGCATCTTATAAGAACAGTTTCTAATGATATAATTAATCTCATTATCACAATCTGGACCTGAATAAGTAAAAGAAAATTGATGGCTAATTACACAATTCATATATTCAATTAAGTTAAATCACATAAAAAAACTTGTCCATTAAAAATAGATTAAGAGTCTAGTTCATATAGCTTAAGTAGGGTTAGTGTTGCTGCAGCTGTTTTTGCTGTCTAAAATCTATACAGCCTACAGCATTAAAATCTCCTGTAGTGTAGTGGAGTCTATAGATACATCCACACAGAGAGCTCACTAATGCATAAAAATCTTCCACTGCGTTTTAAAATGCTTTGTATTAATTTGAAAGCTGTTTAACAGAAAGTTTTATTTTATGTTTTGGTTTTCCCCAAAACATATTACTCACTGGACCAGGCTCTCCTTTTTGCCCTTTGTCACCCTACAATGATAAAAGAACATCCTTCATTTCATTCCATTCAATGAAAACAGAAGTTAAAGAGGTTGACTGTATTTTTTAACTTTTCAACCTTTACTCCGGGTTTTCCTGGAACACCGTCAAGCCCATCTTTTCCAGAGCCCTGTAATGTGAAATATTTGTTATGAGAACCCATTCAGGCAAACAGAATAAGTTAAAGAAGAACATGTTTTTATTCTGATGCACCTGAGACTGTCCTGGTAATCCAGGTTTCCCTTCTGGACCCTAGAGAAAAATAAAAGTGAGTGGTATTTTATGAGCAGTAGTCATTGTCTTCCTATTTGCTTTTAGTAAAACCTTTATGCAAGACCCTCTTCTCTAAATCAATTAAAATGGAAAAGAAAAGAGAACATGTCATCCAGGTAATAATCCCGGCAATGGCAACTTTTTAAAACTCTATCAGACCAATAAAAAAAAAAATAATAAAAAAAATGTGGGTTAGATGGGAAAAAACATTTCTTTAGGATTGTCTAGCATAAATAAAGATGTCTGGAAAAACATCTCTTGCCTATCGAGTACGGTTAAGGATCTGTGATCCTGTGGTCCTGATTGCAAATTGATGGTTTGTGAAGTCTGAAAAAATTAAAAGCATTTATTTATTGTGACTTACTGCTGTAACCTTTCCTGCCTGAAATGTAATTTGCTGAAAGTTCACTTTTTTTTTTCTCTCTCCATAATGCATACAGATTTCTTACCTGTTGAGGTGCAGTACATGTAGCACAGCAACATTATTGAAACAGTGTTTAAAATGTAAACAGCCAGGCCAGAGTTAAGCGTGTGTTTGTAAAGGAAAACAACTCTGGATCAACAAGTGGAGACCTTTCACCAGGAGACATTAACCTAACAAGACTTTTAGCACAACATTAACCTAAATGACAGACTTTAAAGCTACAGTGTGTAATAATTACTGGGATATACAGTCAGAAATGTAATATATTATACATAACTATGTTATTTTATCATCATCTACGAGCTCAGCCTCTTAACCTTAATATTTGCGTTGCCTTAGAATTTGTTATTTATAATTACATAGGAGCGGGTCTCGCAGCCACGGAGGCAGACATCTTTGCGCTACGGCAGCGCAGAGCCAACAAACTAGCGATTGCGAGATCGCCAAAATGTCCCAACGATGTAAAAAAATAACGGGTATATTTATTATCTTAAGTCTACATGAAATCTATACCCTACACAGACTAATGAAATACTATCTGTAAAATTATCTATGTAAACAAACCTCATCACTTGAGAAGGTAGGTGATGCGGACGTCATGGAAGACATTTTGTCCCGTAACGCTCGCCGTACTGTTGGGGGGGAGAAGCGGTGGGGGGGAGATGTTCATGTTGCTGCAGTCTGCAGTCTGACCGCTAGATGTCACTAAAAGTTACATACTGTAGCTTTAAGCTGGTCTTCATTAAAAGTGCTAGGGTTTATGGAAGCCATAGTAATCTATTTTATTATAACCACCTTCAATATTGAATAATTTTTTTTCCTAATAAGCAATGCTGCTTTTTATAATTAAAGTCTGCGTGTGTTAATAGGCAACTGTTTTGATCTTTTAAGAATCTTATGTGCTCTGTTCTAGCATCTGTCAGGATGCATTTGAAGCAGTCACCATGAAACTCTTACTGCTAAAATTTAGAATTTCATAGTTTTCTGTCATCTTGTGTTGTAATTATTGTAAACCTTTAAACTTTTTACAGATTAGTGTCACTGATCATTACTGGAAAGTTTTAGTGCTTGGTGTCTGCACGTACTACCATATAGCTTGTGTAGACATTGCACATGGTTGCTGGAGGTTCTAAGTTCAAGCCCGACTCAGGCTCTGGGTCTGGGTCCCTGAGAAAGACACTTAACCCCACACTGCTGCCTGGGTGCCGCACAGTGGCAGCCCACAGATCCCCAAGAAAATGGATTAAATGCAGAGGTGAATTTTTCCAGTTAGAGATCAATAAAGTTCAATGAAATTCAGTATAGCTCTAAGTACTATTATTTGTTTGTGTTTCGCAGATATTATGGTGGTTCCACTTTTATTTAGTATCCATAAAGTCTGAGGGATTTGCATTTGTCTCAAATAATTGATCATGACTCATTATTGCAAGTATACTGGTGAGTATAAATTACTTTTATCAAAATTCATTGACAAACAATAGCTTTGTATAGCAAGTTGGATGATGTAGAAAAATCAGAGGCACAGACTAACATCGGCTATTGCAGTCTAACAAAGACCTCAATGACTTCCCATTAATAAGGGGCTGATCTGTTCTTCCAGTTGAGTGTGAATGTTTTCTAAGACAAAACAAGGCTTTGATGGGCCCCTCTATAAAGCTTGGAACTCAATGCTAATTCTAAAATTTTAAATGGAAAAACTCCCTTGATGGGAGGCAAAACGTCTTCAAACTTGGAAAACAAAGTTCAGTGTTTTGTTTTTTAACTGTTTTGGAATGACTATGACCTGGATGACCGAGAATCTTCACCAGCATTTTGATGAACATATTTACCACAATAAATATAAACCATCTATTATGAGCTTCACTTTTCGCCCTTGATCTTTGTTGAAAATATTTTTTTATGTAGTTAAAAAGGACAAGAATCCTTACCCTTGGTCCAGGTAAACCTGCTTCTCCTCTCAAGCCAGGCTGACCCGGTTCTCCAGGGTCACCCTGATGACATAAAGAGAGAATAAAGAAAAGGTGTAGGTGTCACTTTATCACAAATTATTAAGTTACGACTAAGGATGCTGTAAGTTATTTATTTTCTACTGACCTTGATGACTCTGGTCAGAATGTTGTTGTCAGCCACAATCTGGTGATAAACAGAACAACACATTTCAAATATTCCAAAGAACATAAAGTTAATTTGAACAAATATTGTAAAATCTCAGACAGGTTTTAAATGAGGAAAAGTATAAAATAGTAATGCTGATTTGTTTACTTGTGTTCCCGGAGGTCCAGGTTTCCCCTTTGTTTCAATCCCAGCAGGAGCAAAAGAATGGGAACAAAGCGACAGTTAAAAATCTAAGATGTTACACAAAACATGTAGTGTTTGTAACGCAACTGAAAATTAGACTGAGCTCCCAAGGGTGACTCACACAAAAGGCAAGTTAATTAGAATCATATCAAAACAGGAATCATATCTTTACAAGAGGATAAAAGGTTGTGTAGCATTTAAAGGGTGAGTGCCACAGAAGAATGATCAGAAAGCAGCCAGAAGGAAAAGCAATAAACAGCATCATCAATAAAAGGGAGGAGGGGAGAGTGTGCGCAAACATACCGTCTCTCCTTTGTCACCTTTCTTTCCATCAACCCCCTTCAAAAAATAAAGGGAGGGGGAATAATTAGCTAACTATAATGAATCTTGGAGAGCAGTGACCATCAAATACCATCACTTACAGGAACACCAGGTTCGCCTTTTTCTCCAGGGTCACCTGGTCGCCCCGGTAACCCCAGTGGACCCTGGTCAACAAAAGAGTGACAAAGTATTAATTTTTCTACAGGTTTAAAACCAATGCAAAGTAAACTAATGTTTCATAACTGAAGCTATGAAGTAGGAAAACCAAATTATGTGAATAAGTTTGGAAAAAAAGGTTTTATATTAGAAATCTCAAGTAATTTAACAAACTGATCGATTTAAATATTTTATTCATTTTACTCATTGATCCTTTTGATACCAGTTGTTCTTAAATTGTTTTTGGGTTAATGGTGACTGACTGTTTGCTTTTCAAATGTCTGTATGCTTTATTTTATTAAAATGCATGTGCTGCTTTTGCCATTTTATTCCAGGTTCAAGTAAAAAAACATCTTCAAATATCTCTTTCTCGCTCTCTATATATTTATATGTATACATACCCTAATTCCTCTTTCACCAGGCTCTCCTGTTGACCCTGGTTCACCCTGCAAAATGCACAATAAGATCAACTTTAAACAGGTATTTTTCAGGCATGGGCTAATTGAAGACACATTTTTAATATAGAAAACTCTATGACCTCAGAATTAGGGTTAAGTGGTAAAATCTTGCTCAAATTAAACACGATTATTATGTAGTAAGGCTGATCATACCTTCATCCCTGGTTCTCCCTTAAGTCCAGATGCTCCCTTTGTGGACACGTAAGAATTAATATTATTCCATGGCATACTGTACTTGGCTACAGAAATAAGAAGTCCACCTTCACTTCAATGAAAAGGTTTGATTGATGGAACTTTACTTATGCTTTATTGGACATTCTTTACTTATGATTTAATGCAAAATTGGCTAGAAATGCAGTGTAGTGCAAAAAGCTTGCACCATTTAAATTTTGGGGATTTTATTGAGAGGGTGCATCGGAAGAAATCCATTCTTATTGCATAAATAAGTATCGGAAAACTACAAGATGGTTTTATACAGCCTCATTAACATTACAACTCTCAGATACAATTAATTGCAAGAACAAGGAATTATAGATAAATGCAAAATGACAACACAGTTTAAATACTTTTGCTGCACTTTTACTTTGCCTTGGGTTTCATGGCACTATAGTTTGTTGTGTTTTGGACCGAAATAGTATCATAATTTTAAAGATTCCTACATCATAAAAATGCATCATAAAACTGCATTACACCAATAACTAATTTTAATTGCTATTTATCCACACAGGACTTACTTACATCTTTACCTCTTAATCCTGGGTCTCCAGGATTTCCAGGTAACCCAACAGTCCCCTTTTCGCCTTTTGCACCATCCCTGCCCTAAAAAACATTTAAACATTTGAATGAACCTCAAGAATTTTACAGGTTGAAAATATAATGCTGTGTCTAAATAATTTGCTTTAAATACTAGATTTCAAATTACTTTGTCTGCCTGTGGTGACAGGTAAGTAGTTCACAGTTCGGTTTAAAGCATTTTTGCTAAAATCTGTTGCCTGCTGTGATGGAGAATGAGGTTACTCAGGGAAGCCTGAGAAGAAACCTTCCACCTGGAAAATACCTACAGTAGAAAAACATGCAGAGGAACCCCACAAGTCCAATAATGAGTCATTATCTACTATGATAGTGCCCATTTCATAATGCAAATGATGCCTGAAAGTAGATGAGGGAACTAATATACTTGTCAGTGGAAGAAGTAAACTACTGTAACTGATTAAATTGTTTTGCATGAGCTTTTCTGCAGAAAACCTTTACTCAAGCAGTGATAAAATTCTAAAAGTAAGTTTTTTTTTTTGCCGAAATGATTAAAATCCTTAGGTTTCTTTTGTAATTCATTTGAATTCTTTGCAAAAAGTATATTTTTGTTCGGAAATTAAAACACAAACTTGTATCTTTTGAATATTATGCAGCTGTTGATATTGTTGATATCATTTCACAAAGGTGCATGTCTCCCTGATTAATTTTCCTCCATAAAAGCTGGTGGAAAAATAGAAATAAAACAAAAAGACTTTGTTTTGCTTAACTGAAACTAATGATCTTTTGCAAATTGCTACCACTTCAATGTGAAAATGTTGACATTTGTTCATCTTAATTTAATAAATTCTTCCTATTTGTTACTTATTTTAAAGCTAATGTTTTTTGCAGAAGTAACTTGGAATTTAGGTCAAATTCTTAATACAGACCCAAATAAAAAAACAAACAAAAAAAAACAAATAAAAACAAATAGTTTTATACACTAGACATGCAATCTAGTGAGATTTAATATCTCCAAAAAAACTCTTTAATTTCACTCACCTTTGGCCCTGGTTTTCCTGATAGTCCAACATTTCCCTAATAACAAAACATTTAGACTCAGTTAAAATTTCATTAATCTTTCATATTTACTAGATGACCAAAAAAAACTGTCATTGACTCACCCTCTCACCATTTATCCCCTTTTGTCCAGGCAAACCTGGTATCCCAAAACCAGGACTTCCCTGCATTTACCAAAGCAAACAGCAACAGTATGCTTACAGTTTCTCTAATCACAAGTAAAACGATTTAGGAAAAAACAATTATTTCTCTCTTTTAACCTTTTGTCCTTTATCTCCTCTGTCTCCTTTGATTCCCTGAGGACCTGTGGGTCCAACCGGGCCGACATCTCCCTGGAAGAAATTACAGTTTCACATAGACAACGTGGACACAGGCAGTCATCATGAGTCTGGACAAAGTTTTTTTCCACTCTAAATGATACCCCCTGGACTGAGATTAAAAAGGTCCCCTTTAACGAAGCATTCAGAAACCAACTGCAAAAGTTAATGAGAGAAATCTTAATTGTGTTTGATAAGCGGACCCAGAGGGCTGAGTGAGTGAGCAAGAATACCCCGAATAATTAATTAACAATGTTTTCATGGAACAAAACATCAAAAGCATCACTTCCCCAAAGCTGAGAGCTGTAGCTTCAACAAGTTATAATATATAACACAAATAAATATGGTCAACTTAAAAACACATTTAGCTTAAGTATTTCTTTTTTTTTTCCTTTTCTTTTTTTTTTTTTTAGCAACACTGGGCTAAAAGAAAAAACAACTTTTGACACCATATTTTCCTATTTTCAATGAAATTAGAATACTATTGGAAAGTAAAATTCTGTTATTTTGGTTGGTAAGAGATACATTCATTACACACAGACGGATGTTTTCAAGCCCTAATGTGTGCCATTTCCATTTACAGTTAATCTAAACAACACTGAGGAATGGAAATTTTAAGATAAAAATGTAATAAAGAAAATGTGGGCTTAATGCAAAACTGTGTTTAATATCAGCTTAAAGTTTTTTTTTACAATCAAAGGCTCTTTAAATGATAAAGACATACCTTATTTGAACACATACTCTAACTTACTATGACTGTATTGAGTTTTCCAAGATTTGTGAGGCATAAAACCTTGGTCAAAGACGAGGCAGTTGGGAGGGCAAGCCTGGGCAGCTTTTCCAAGCAATGCTACGACCATGCCAGCTGAAAGGAGAAGCGCCAACTGGTTCAAGAAGAGGTCCATGCAGAGGTGGGAAGAACGTCAGATCAAGATAGTTGGCATGTCCAAGCAAGGGGCATGGACTAGGTGGAAGCACGTTGACAAGTGCACATGGGCAGAGCTCTGGAGTGCTGAACTTCTTCGCACAAAGTTCCTCATGCAATCTGTCTATGACATTCTCCCAAGTCCAACCAACCTTCACACCTTGGGGCCTGGCAGATAGTCCTGAGTGTAAACTATGCCAGGGAAGGGGCACCATGGAGCACATTATTAGCTACTGCCCAAAGGCCTTAGGAGAGGTGCGGTATCGTTGGCGCCATGACAAAGTTGTAAAATCCTTGGTGGACTCAATCAGCACAGTGATACAGAACAGCAAGACCCAGGTTTCTCCGAAGCAGTTGTGGAGTAAAAAATGAGCACTGAGAGTTGATATCCAAGGAAGAAAAGGTTTTATTTTACTCTGCAGAGGAGAATGGCACAAACCAGCTGGTTACAGCTCTGAATGCGAATATCATTCCACACAGTCAACCACCTTTGTTAGAGCAGGGCTGAAGGCAAACCACCAGCCCAATTCCTCAGGAGGGCTCCTCACTACTGCTCATGACTGGCAGCTTCAAGTTGATCTGGGACGGCAACTCAAGTTTCCAGTAAACATAGCTACCACTTCACTCCGTCCAGATATGGTGTTAACATCAGAGATCACCAAGCATGTGGTCCTACAGGACCTGACTGTCCCATGGGAGGACTGGATTGAGGAGGCTAATGAACACAAGAGAGACAAAACTCTGAGCTCACCACAGAATGCCAGAGCAATGGCTGGAAGGCCCACTGCGAACCTGTCGGAATCGGGTGCAGAGGTTTTGCAGTACATTCACTCCAGAGAGTGTTCATCTCCTTGGTGTTAGAGGACTGCAGTTGAGGAAGGCAGCATAACATGCTTGAGGCCACAGGAAAGGCCTTGCGTTGGCTTTGGATCCATAGTGGGGATCCATGGTGCGCTACTTGGACACAAGCCGGGGAGTGATCGCCCGAGGCTGGGTCGCCCGGATCAAGGTGTCTGATTATTAAAGACCTGAAAAACCCTGTGTTAATCACTGATGATGTATCCAAGTATCACCGTAAGGTGTATTTTAGTTTTTTGAGACACAAAATTGATTTTTTTCCTCTTTTTCTTTTAAACAATCTACCTGAGCCTCAGTGAATTCTGTCATCCGGGTCACAACAAACATTTATAATGTTTCATCTTACAAGCATCTACAATTCAGTGAAGGAAAAACTTCTTAAGAATTGACATCAGCAGACTCATGATTCAAACACATCCCATACACAACAAACAACCCAGGAGGACAACAGGTGGCTCTTTAATTTGCATTTGACATCTGCCTAAGAGGACAGACCAACATGCAGCTTAAAAATACCAGCCTTCAAACCACTCTGGTGCAAGCAGACATGATTGAGAGAGCGGGTAGGTGTTGAAACATCTTCAGAAACACCAAGCAAAAGCCCAGATGCATCTGAAATTGATGGCATGTATGATAAAGCATAAATGTTCCCAGCAGATTAAAAAAAGTCTTCCTGGTTGTCATGAGAATGCAATATTTCCTGTTATGCATGATGGACGGGGTGAGTTTCCCCAATACCCTTCGTTTATTGGAATGGACATTAAATATTTTTGTCTCTAAACCAAATAATACTCTGCAACTGATTAATGTCAGCACTACTGGTTACTGATTGGATCCTTATTATCCTTTTTAAAAGCATTTCATGACTTTTAGAATGCTTTGTGATACAGTAGTAACATACAACAGACAAGACAAAAATAAAACAAACTCTCCACTGAAAGTGGAACAATCTCTCTCCAGAAGTTCATTGAGGATCTCTGAATGATCCAATGTTGACCTGAATGACTGATGATACACATAATCCAACTGTGTGAAATCAACTCTCTGTATAAATGCACCTGCTCTGTGAAAGTGTCAGAGGTCCGTTTAAAGCACAGAGAACATCGTGGAGAACAAGAATCACACCAGGAGGGTCCAGGATACTGTTGTTGAGAAGTTTAAAGCTGGGTTTGACCACACAAATATTTCCCAAGCTTTAACCATCCCAAGGAGCACTGTGCAAGCAGTAAAATTAAAATTGGAGAAGTGTCAGACCACTGCAAATCTACTAAGACCAGGCCGCCCCTCTAAACCTTCAGCTAAAACAAGGAGAAGGCTGATCAGAGATGCAGCCAAGAGGTCCATGATCACTGTGGATGAACTGCTGAGATGAGAGAATCTGTCCACAGGACAACAATCAGTCGTATACTGCACAAATCTGGCCTTTATGGAAGACAGACATTTCTGAAAGGTATCCATAAAAAGTCTTGTTTAAAGTTTGCCAAAAGCCGCCTGGGAGACAAAGCAAACAGAAGGTGCTCTGGTCATATGAAACCAAAATTGAACTTTTTGACAACAATGCAAAACGTTAAGTTTGGCATAAAAGCAAGTAGCAGTATAATGGTTTGGTTCTGTTTTTCTTCAACAGGGACAGGTAAGATGGTTTAAATTGTTGTGAAGATGGATGGAGCCAAATACAGGAGCATTCTTGAAGAGAACCTGTTGGAGTCTGCAAAAGACCTGAAACAGGGATGGAGATTTAACTTCCAACAAGACAATGATCAACGAGACAAAGAGCTCCACTGGTTGCCATGGTCCTCTCAACATTGAAACTTTTTCAAAATCTCGCATTAAATCAGTAAATGGATCACCTCAAATGATCTCAACACGTACTTCTACAGAACAACGGCAACAGACTATTGAACTTTTAACTTAACACCCTGAGCTCCCCTTGAAGCTACTGCTGCTGGGACAGCTGTTAATCTAGAGAACACACAAGTCTGCTCTGATGGATGCTCCGTAAAGAGGGAGGGGTGAGAGCAACATTCGGGGACTTTGTTTTTGGTCTTGTGTTGATCATGAATTGGAACAATGCTGAGGCTGATGAACTTTCACAAGCACATGTGCACATGAGAATGCACTAGTAAAAACAAGTATTAAGAGGTCTTTTTTGGAGGTTGTCGGGCATCACAATTTCTTATTTAACAAAGGTTATAAAAGCAGTAGTCACTTTTATATCTTCTGTGCTTTACACACAGTCTGCTTCATAAACTGCTCCAAACATAGCTGATGATATACGACGTAAATGTGGTGACAGATTCTTACTTTGGAAATCTATGCTTTTATTTTAATAGATATCATTTATGAACTGAATAACACATTTGACCAAATTATGCCTAAATAACAGCTTTGCCTGGCACAATTAACTACTAAAACCAATGTTGATCATATATGCTTCAAATGATTTGGTCCAAATCTGATGCATTTATGGTAGATGTGTTGATATACACAATTTATGGTTTTAATCAAATACTTGAGGTGATTTTTTATTTAAGTACAAATAGATTAGACATGGTAAAAGCTGTGGTAGTGGTTCCACTGCAAACATATTTTTATTATCTCTACATTAGTACCAAAATGTTGAATTTAGGCCAGCTAATTCTTGAGCTACTATTGCTTTACTTAAGTTGGTTATTTCCAGTGTTTCTTTTAAAACCCTTTGGGTTTTCCAACATTCTCCACACTTGTCTGGTAGAACTGCAAGTAGAGTGTACTGTAGCACAATCTCTGTGCTCTAGTTAACAAAGATAGCTGAGAAAGACAAAAGCAAAAACCGGCTCACCCTGGCACCCTTTTTTCCAGTTGGCCCAATTATCTGCCAGTTGTGTAAAAAGAAAAAGAAAAAGTTAGCCTGATGTGTTTTATTTGTGCTGTTTAAGTTAATGTTGATGTGTTCTTACACCCTTGGCAGGATCTCCAGGGGCTCCTCTTGGACCTTCATCTCCTTTTAACCCCATCGGCCCAGTTAGTCCCTTCAAAAGTTGAATAAACATATAAATGTGTTGAATTTGGTGCTACAACATGTTTCACAAACCATTAGGTTTCAAAGTTGTTGCCTGAGGACAAAGTCTATCTACTATCCAGAAACAGGTCCCCTTTTCTAACTAAAAGGTTGATTCTTTTTACAATGTCCCAATGAAGGCGGTAAGTATTGTTATGTGGTGTCTATTTGGAAAAAATAACAAAATTAAATTCACTAACATGAGGTCCTTGAGGTCCATCAGATCCCTTTTCTCCCTGCTCTCCCTAAAAGAATAGACAAGGATTCAATGAGTTTACATTTACCTACACCCAACATGATTATCCATATGCATCACTGTGAAAAAATATTTATTTTACCATTACTTAAAGAGAGAGTTTTAATTCTAATTAATGGAGAATGCACTACAAATAGAGATGAACTCACCTTGTCCCCTTTCTCTCCTTTCAATCCCTTTTTTCCCTGTGAGTGAAAATGAGTCACTCAGAGAGAATATTTCAGGTACATTTAATTCTTATACCCTGCAGGGTAAAACAAGTAAACATTGTTGCATGAAATCAGCTGAAGATAGAAAGTAACTACAAACCCGGGGTCCACCTAGTCCTGGGATGCCTTGGTCTCCACGGTCACCCTTAAAGATCAAATTATATTCAAACATTATTTTGCATTGAAATGGCTATAAAATGTATAATATTTTAGCATTCTGTACAACCATGTTTTGTACCTTTGTTCCATCTGTTCCTGTAAGGCCCATATTTCCCTGTAAAATAAACAAAAATCCTTTAGAACCTTTAATATTACTTCTGTTATTTGATCAAATTTATCAAAACAGGTTTTCTGACTAATCTAATAATCTCAAAAGCTTTTAAAACCAATATTCCACTGTTCTCTATTGCCGAATCTACCACAAAGCTCAAAGTTCTACTGACCTTCTCTCCTTTCTCTCCTGGAGGACCTTGAACTCCTTGTATACCAAGTCCATCTTCACCCTGAAGAAGATATTTCCATAATATATTTAATCTGTAAGTCTTAGATTTAGACATTGACAAGTATAAAAGCTGTAATTGCTACTTTTACCTTTTCTCCTTTCTGACCTTGTAATCCTGGTACG
Organism: Cyprinodon variegatus; assembly: GCF_000732505.1. Lineage (NCBI taxonomy): Eukaryota > Metazoa > Chordata > Actinopteri > Cyprinodontiformes > Cyprinodontidae > Cyprinodon > Cyprinodon variegatus. The sequence goes on along the minus strand of NW_015151813.1, from coordinate 78,620 downwards.
CCATCTATACCAATGGGACCAGGAAGACCTGCAATACCCTGAGGTAGTTTGCAAAGGTGATATCAAAAAGAAAACACTCTTAAAAACCAGAGTATGGAAATTTTCTTTATCTAAAATGTAAATATTCTGGACAATATCTTTTTCCACTAAAAAACCTTAACAATTATGAGCTTACATCTATTCCCGGCTCTCCTTTGTCTCCTTTAATGCCTTGCTTCCCCCGCAAACCCTTTCAAAAATTAATGACAATGTGATCTCATATAAAAAGAAGGCCAGCATATCATCTAACAAAACCAGCAAAGTGAAATTAAAGTAAAAGCACCAGCAAGCTATTTGAAACAAGGAAACACAAGACAGGCTTCATGCTTACTTTGGCTCCCGGCACTCCAGGATCTCCCTTCAAAGCACACAATTAAAAGCAGCTTAGCATCAAAACATCTGTAGTTTTCCTAAAAAGGCTGTTTATTATGCAAAATAGAAATAATAAATATGTACTTTCACAGATATTCCTGGTGATCCTGGTGGGCCTGGTTGGCCGGGGAGGCCAGGGGATCCATTTGCTCCTGGTACCCCAGGTGGTCCCTGCGGGCCCTAAAAAGAATTCAATTATATTGGTTTGAACTGCTCACCATCCCCCCCATTTAAAAAACAAAATCAACTTTCTTTGCAACTCACCGAAGATCCGGGTTCTCCTTTTCTTCCAGGTACATAATTTGAATCTGTTCCAGCTATAACATAACCAGGCTCTCCCTTTAATGGAACAAAAGTAAAGAAGAATTTTCTACATTAAATAACTTTAATATGTATCATTTAGCTGCAACTGCTCTTATGGCCTTAATCCAAGAAGTCAAATGTAGCAAACCAAATCATGAAAATGTTTTCAAGACGGGACTTACTCTCTCTCCCCTCTGTCCCTTTGAGCCAGGGAGGCCAGGAGGACCCTGCCATGAACACAGGTAAAACACTGTGATGCGATTATAATGCTCAGCTAAACTGTAATTTGACATGTTAAAAAAGTATTAATATACTGGAGATCTAAAGCAAATACATTTAGGCTTTTGCAACCTTAAGAATTTCTTTAAACCTACATTATCTGATCCAGATTGACCATAAAAGCAATAAATTTTTTCAACACCTTTGTAAATTAAAGTCTGAAGAGTGTGTAGATATATTGTCCCGTCAATGAATACTATGTGAAAGCACCATTAACTACAACCACAGAGATACTACTGTTTTCTGAAGTATTTCTGCACTTCAACTTTCAGGTATCCCTACAGATCCTCATTTGGATTTCGGTTGGACTGGTTATTCTTTCTTTCCAACAGATGAATCCATCTCAATAAAAACTATTAAAACTATCATTTTAGACATATGTTTATGGTTGTTGTCCTTGAGAGTGAAAATCCATCCCATCCTCAAATGTTTTATAATCTTGAAGAGATTATTTCTCAGGATTACACTACAGGGTTCATTAAGATTCTATTCTGGGCCCCCTCCTATTCAATATCTACAGGTTCCCCTTAGCTCAAATTATAGAAGATCACTAACCCTTACTATGCAGACGACAAGCAGCTTTACTTTATAATGTCACCACCTGACAATTACCCCATCAGATCATTAGCTAGAATCATAAAACAGATCAATATCTCACAGGCCATCATTTTCTCCAAATTAACAAAAGCGTCCTCACTAGAACTAAGAAAGTAGAGCATATCAACCTGGTTCTAAAGCATTTACACTGACTCTCAGTAGCTCGGAGAATAGAATTTAAAATTCTTCTGTTAGTCCATAAATCACTGGATTCTCCAGCATCTCAATATGTAACAGATTTGTTGTCAGTGTATCAACCTCCCAGACCACCCACTAGGTCTTCTAGTTCAAGCCTACTCTGTTCACCACGAACTAGAACCGAATATGGAGAAGCAGGATTTAGTTCCTGTGCTCCACTTATCTGGAACAAAAGTCCAGAAGACTGTATAAAACAGTTCAAAAACCATTTGTGTAGAACTGCCTTTGTTGAAGTTAAACTAACTGAGGTATCATTAGTCTAACAAAGTTTTAGTAAAACAGTTTTATTTGCTTTACTACCTGCTTTTATCATGCTTTTTTATGTTTAAGTCATGCAAAGCACTTTGAGCTGTCTTAGTACTGAATTGTGCTATAAAAATAAACTTGCCTTGCCTTAACTATAGCCTCATCTTAAAATCAAATTGAAAGTCTTTCATGTTTCTGCTAAAGGTGGATATCACCAAAGAAAGCTCCGACCACCATGTTTGACATTGAGACTGTGTCTAAGGGAATGTAGAGGATTTGCTTTCCAGCACACATTGCATTTTGCAGTTACATCAACATATGTAGCTCTCTTGTTTGGTTCTATACATCATCAATCTGGGTTTACTTCCATCAAAAACAAGTAACTATATCTTGCTGTTTGTTAAGGCTGTCAGAAACATTCTGCTGTTTGACAAAAACTAGTAACCTCCATGTTTGACTTGTAAATACAAAAAAAGAAAATCTAAAAAGCATCGAGAATTTAGGTTGAATACGGAACCCTACTGATAATTTGTCATTAAAAAAAGGAATTTGATCATTGATCATACACCAGTTCTAAATGCATATCTCTTTTAGATTTGTCTATTGTGTGCCATTATGTTATATATTGCTTAACCAAAAAAAATTCCTTGACAGCATTTTTGTTAACAACACATGGTATTAGTGACAAAAGACATACAGTTGTTAAATTTTTTGTGGCATCCAGATGAAAGACGATTTCAGTAAAATAATTAAACTAATTTGAGTTCAAAATATTAGTATAGATATGTTTCAAAAGTTTGATCAATCTCACCATATCCCCTGGGACACCTGGAAGGCCCTGAAAAAGAAGCCAAAAAAAATATAATAACTTTATTTTCATTGTAGTTACTCCTATAAACATTATACATGCTATATATACTTTTTTCCAAAATATTTCTGAACTTAGTTACCCGCTGACCAGCAGAACCAGGTGGTCCAGTCCTTCCCGGTCGCCCTGGTAACCCAGGGATACCATCTGTTCCAGGAGAGCCCTATAAATAAAGAACTTACATTTTTAAACCAAGGCCACATTCCCTTAACATACTAAGAACTGTAATAATTGTAATATTTTAGGTGAATTAACACCTAATATGCTCAACATCAAATACTCAGAGCAGCTTAGAAGTTGGTTAATTTTCAATGTTAATGAATGTTTTGTTACATGTAAGAATTCTTACTCCCAGTTTGTGAAGGGGAATAATTAAGTGCCACATATACAAAGGCAAATTGTCCTCAACCCCAAATAATAGTTTGTTTGTTTTTTAAATGTACGCATACTGTGCCCTCCACAATTATTCGCACCCCTATTTAAGATGTGGTCGATGAGTTCTAAAAATTCTCCTTTTTTAAAAAAAACAAAATCCAACCTTTTATTCTAGTACATTACTTTGGTGTTAAAATTAAAATCACACATTTAGAAAAAAAGCTAAATCCTGTGTCCCACAATTATTGGCACCCCTGATGTTACTCTTTGTGCAACCCCCTTTTGCCAACAAGACAGTGCTTACTCTCCTCCTATAACCTTTCACAAGATTGAAGAACACAGAGCCAGGGATCTTTGACTATTCTTCTTCACACAATCTTTCTAGATCATCCAGTGTCCTGGGTCCTCACTTTAGCTCACCACACAGTTATTTGGATTGGGTTGAGGTCTGGGGATTGAGTTGGCCATGGGAGGACCTTGAGTTTGTGACTGCTCAACCATTTTTGTGTAGATTTGCCACATGTTTTGGATCATTATACTGCTGAAAGACCCAATGATGACCCATCTTCAGCTTTCTGGCACAGACCATCATGTTTTTTTATATAGAATGTCCTGGTATTTAAAAGCGTTCATAATGCCATGCACCCTAATAAGGTTTCCAGGGCCTTTGGAAGAGAAAAAGGCCCACATCATCACAGTTCCTCCACCATACTTCACAGTGAGGTGCTTTTCAGCATTCTCGCCCTCTGTTTTATGCCAGACCCACTTTGACTGTTTGTTACAAAAAGCAAACGATCCCAGTTAAGGTGCCAGTGCTGCTTTGCAAATTCCAGACATTTACATTTGTGAATGTTCCCTGAGAAAAGGCTTTTTCCTTGCATGCCTCCCAAACAGCGTGTCGGTATGTGGAGAGCGTCTGATGGTTGTTTTGGATTTTTGTGACCCCAAGATTCAACTCTTTGATGCAATTCTGTGACAGTGAGCTTAGGACTTGTTTTCACTTCTCCTACCATCCTCCTTACTGTGCATTGTGGCAAGTTTATCTGGAACTCTTCCAGCCTTGTTTGTTACTATTCCAGTGGTTTTAAACTTCTTAATGATTTCTCTGACTGTAGATACGGGCAAGTTGAGGGGATTGGCTATTTTCCTGTAGCCATTGCCTGACTTATGAGGGCCAAATCACATCTGCCTTACTTGAATAATGTGCCCTTGTGTCTTTGCCATGGGTTAGAGAATTAGGAAAGTGTCTCATGTCATATTTATACCCCAGGGAAACAGGAAGTCATGAATTAATAATTAAAAGTTCCTAGATACCTTGACGAACTTTAGCAACTACAGAAAAAAACACAGTTAAAGGAAATCAATAAAAATTTTTGGCAGAATTGCTGGGGGTGTCAATAATTGTGGGGCACATGCTGTCACCTTTTTTTTTTCTAAAGTGTGCTATTTTATTGTTGCCACCAGAGTAATATATTTAAATAAAAGGTTGAATTTTTCTCCTTTTTATATTTTGGTTCTATGTTGTTTAAAAAACAGGAGAATTTTTAGAAGCAAAAGACAACATCTTAAACGGGGGCATCAATAATTGAGGAGGGCACTGTATCATTTGATGTGCTCCAGCAATTTAAAGATTGCTTGTATATTAGGATCAGAAGTATGGAATTTACAATATGCTGCCTGCAGACATTCAGTGTAGCAGAGATTTTCAAATGCATGGATGTGTAGGTGTGTTTGTTCTTACTTTCTCTCCTCTTTCTCCTTTGGATGATATGAAAGGATCAAACTGTCCAGGACTTTGCCTGAATCTCTGCAAAAACAAAAGTACAGTTTTAAAAGTTACATGATGAAATAAGTGAGCAGAAATTAATTAACTGAAATCTATCAAATAAAAATGTCAATCATACCAGACCTCCAAGACCAAAACCATCTCCCTAAAATAGATGTAAGTTAGATAAAAACACCTATAAACATTTTACAAAATGTAAACCAAGTGTCAGATAGGTCACCTTTTCCCCTTTCTGGCCCTGTTGAAGCATAATATTAAGATGATTATCAGCTTTAAACTCAACAGATATGTTATATTGTTTAATTATTGCATTTGTTTAGGTGTACACACCTTGACACACTGTGAGGAGCAGGGATCTAAAGGCTTATTCAGCTCCTCTGGGTCTTCGGTCGGTGTATCCAACTGAGCAAACTGGGCATGAAAAGACAGGAAAGAGCACAATGATAACCTGATGCCACTGGGGACAATCTTTATTGACATTGGTTTCCCTTCTGCATTCATCTTCTCTATCCACTGCGCTGACGTCAAAATGAAGTCAAGAAACAGTGACGCGCTTGCTCCTGCAGAGCTATTGTTTAAGAATTTGAAGATGAACTGAATGTTTCTTCTTCTAGATGAATAAATCTATTCTTTACACTAATTGAAAAAGCACATTCTTGTGGGCACTAAAAGAGTTCTGCATAAAATTACATTGAATCAAAACCATAAGAGGAAAAGTATTTTGTTTTACTTGCAATTGCAGGCTTAAGCCTGCTTTGCTTGTTTTGTCTGGGAATATAAACTCATTCTACAAAGCGCACTATGCACTAACAGTAAGAATAGAGTTATTGAGGCATTTTTTCCTTTTCTTACCTCATCCTCTAGTTTGAATTCAGAAAGAAGCTCTTCGCTGCAGATGCTCTGGATAAATTCTCTCTCTATGGAGGGGAAGTCATCAAAGGTGGGCGAGTAAAAGATATTTGTATAACTGCTGGGAGCTGCAATTTTGTTGAGCTCCTCGATGTCTGCATTCGAAACTCCAACTGCTAAAATGCTAACCCCTATGGAGAAATGGATCAAAACATCAGGTAACATAAAATGTACCTACAACAACTAAGCAAGTTAAACATGACTTGATTGCTTGATGCATTAAATTAAAATAAAAGGTTTAAAAAAAACATATCAAGACAAGTCTTGTTTTTGCCCTCCTTATGTAATGTAAATTTAAAAAAAAAAATAAGGTAATATGTTTTCTTCACACTGGCATTTAAAAAAACTATGACACTTGTTGGTAAGGAATTTTTTCTTTTTTTATTCGTTTGAAGTGAAACCTTCTCAATGCAAGTTTTTTAACAACCAAAACTTTTTAAATGTCACCTCATAGTAAAAATCCTCAATATATTCATTAGTACTTTGTAACAGATAAAAACAAAATACCACATAATTAGATCATAGACATTGCAATAAAAAAATTAAGGCATAAGAGAACCTTAAAGTAGGTTATGGATTTACTCAGTTGATGAATTCTTAAATTCATCTCATTTCAATTGGAAAGACATAGCCGAGCTGTTTTGTGAAGGCTTTGGAGGTTTGTTAAGAAATAATGAAAAGTCCTGAAGACCAAGGAAATTTAAAGACATTTTAGGAATAAGGTTTTGAGAAGCAATTTTGTAAAAACAAGCAATATAAAAACCATTTAGTAGCTCACACAGCATTGTTCATTCATCCAGAAATGTAAGATCTTGCATAATTAGTCACCCTTAATATGCATTAAATAGAGTTAATAAATGCTGAAAATCTGGAATTGTGGATGAATTGGGAGAAGGAAATAACAGCAGAATTGTGCTACAACATACACTATTTTAAATGAAGCAACATTTCTGCCAAAACATAAATACTGCATATCACCTTGAACATCCCTGCTGGGAAACACTGAGGTGGAAACATTGTGTTGTGGGGATGTTTTTCTGTAGCAGCGCAAAGCTTATCACAGTTGGTGGGAAGGTGGATTGGACTAACTACAGGGTTATCCTTAAAGAAACCTTTGGAAAGTTTACGTTTGAGGAGGTGGTTCAAGTTCCAACAGGACAAGGACCTCAGTCAGCTCTAAATCAGATCAAAGAAAAACCAGACCTAAAGTTGCTTTGTGTAAAGAATTGGATGTCACTGATGTCTTTAATATAATGTGTCAGAATCTGAGCTACTTGGCAAAATCTTGACGTACAAAACTGGTAAAAACATTCCTAAAAATAATCAGGCCCCTTAAATATTAAGTTTATTGCCCTGAATGCATATGTACATATATTTCTGAAATTCGTCAACTTTACATTAAGGCACTAATTTGGATTATAAATGATTCATAAAAAAATATATAAATCTAATTGATTCCTAAACTTTTTAATGAGAATGTCATTAAAGGTGAAATGTGTCACTCTTTGTCTTGTCTTTCTGAAAGCTAAGGATAGAAATTGAATTATTTAGCTAAAGACAACATTTTCAGCAAATGTTTATTACAAAAGAAGTACCTTCTTTTTACAAAGGGTTAAGAGATTTTTTTGTCTAAGTAGTTTAGTTAGTCTCATACGATGGCCGATGGGTGCACACACTGTGCAAATGCAGGAATTCACAGCAAATTGAAAAAGTCTTGCAAAAATTTAAATGAGACTAGCAAGCATACATTTTTTTTCAAGAAAATTGAAAATAGCGAGATGCAAATTTAAAACATGCCACAAACATAAAACCTGTACCTGTTCCCCCATGTGGTCTGGAGCACAAGGGGAGTTATTGTTTTCGCTTCTTGCACAATTTTTCCTTTGCATGTGTTTTCTGTGTTTGTATGCAAGCATCATTTATGTATTTGCAGTGGGTTTTCGTGCTTGCAGGATATTTTACCACAACATCTTTGAAATGATTCTGTATCATTTTATTCTTGCTGGGATTACATTAGTTACTGAACTCACCTAAAGCCCGGGCAATCCTGGAAGGTGGCATCACATCATCCTGGGCCCTGCCATCTGTGATCAGAACCAGAACATGGGCCACGTCGTGCCTCATTCCCAAAGACTCCTTGAACAATTCCTGTAGGACATAGCTGATGCCTTTCCCTGAAGACAAAAACATCTTTTTGAAATAACCTCCGATGTTTACCAAGTTTATCTTTAAATCAAATAAAATGCATTTAAACCATCTAACTGTGTAAGCAAATTTAAGATACATCCACATCATAACAGTATAAGGTGATGCTGATTCTCTACATTAGAAAATGTTTTAAGCCGTTACATTTAAGCTTAAATGAAGCACTTTTAAAAGAAATACCTCCCAGTAGAGGAAAAAAAACACAGTTCGCCTTTGAGTGTGTTCAGCTAACCTGTTTTGGTGTTGCCACCTGTGTAACGCAGCCCTCTGATAGCCCTGAGCAAAGAGTTTCTGTCTTTGAAGTCACTTAAATTGAATTCAACGCGGGGCTCATCGCTGTAGTGAACCACAGCTATCTGAAGGGAAAACAACAGGGGAAAAGAGCACATCATAAATATATTTGCTTTGTTACCTTATGTAATAAGAATAATATAATATAATATGGATGATCATGGGATTTATATTTGGTATAAAAGTTGTTCTTTTCTGTGATTAAAAAGAAATTGCATACTTTTATTATGTCAGTTTTTTGAAAGATGTCTAGTTGTTAAAAGAACACAACATCATGCTACAGTTATTTATCAAAGATCGAGAGAAAAGTCTTGCAAAATATTACCAGCATGATGAAAAAAAATGCCAAAAATTTTTTAAATATCCCCCAAAAAAATCTTTACAGTTAGAGCGATGAAACTTCTCAGACTACATTTTCAGCATCTCATCAAAGTCAGCGAAAGACAGAATGTTTTCTCTGAGAAACAGACCTGTGTGCCATGCGAGCCGATAACAGGGAAGTAAGTAGCCACTCGAAACATGAAGTCTTTCATCTTGGCAAAGTTATTAACTCCAATGCTTGAGGACTCATCCACCAAAAACACTATGTCTGCTTTGGTCTTCCCACACACTGATGAAACAGAAAAGACATGCCTAACACATAGAAATGTAAACATTAAACCATCTAAAAGAAGCATCTGTAAATATACCTGGCTGTGGTGGAGCTGTTAGTTTTGTGGCAGCTGTGCTCAGTTTCATGGTTGTGACTGTGACCTTCTTGGCTTCAGTGATGCTGGGTTCAATCAGTGGCTTTTTAGTTATGGATTTAGTTGGCGGTGGAGCTGTGGGGGGGTCAGGGACTCTGGTGGCTGGTTGAGTAATGGTGGAGGCAGTTGGGGGGTCAGCAGTGATGGGAGGGGAGTTAGGAGCCACAGTGGCTGGAACAGACTGGTCTGGTTTCACAACATCATCCCGCCCCACTAAAAAATATAAAGATGCACAATTTTAGTTAAAAAGTACTCAGCTTAAAAACTTGCTTAATTACATAGTCTAAGATACCATTAAGACGAAAAAGATGAATGAAACTGAAAATGATATTGGGTAAGATTTAATTAGATCAAAATTTAAATTAAGACTTCACATTCAAAATTAAATATGCAGTTCTTTACAAAAAGTTAACATATCAATATCAATTATTTGAGTTGTCTCTTGGGAGAAAGCAATTTAATATCACTTAAAAACTACCTTGCTAAACTTGTTTAACTACCAACAATACAAATGGCTTTGCTTTCTAAATGCAAACATCCTACCGCCTAAGAGCTAGTGTTATCCCCTTTGGCTGTTATGACTTTGTGTCAGTGTCTGACAGAGGTGTAAGGAATGTTTGTCTCTCTTTGCGTTTTTTGCTGTAAGATTTTTGTTGTTGTTGTTTCTTCCATGTACAACTGCTTTCAAGTCAACTTACAACATAAAGAATCTCAGAGTAAGGAAGTATGATCCCTGTTGCTTGGAGGAGAGACGTTTTCTAAGAGCTGTGATTGGTTGATACGAGGAAAAAAACAAAACCAAATACACTCCAAGCAATGAATGGAGAGAAAATAATCCTATTATGAAAGCTAGACTGGATTAGGAAGCGTGTCGTTATAATTAAATTTCTAAATCAAATTATTTGTTACGCCATCACAATGTTTGAATGTACCTTATTTACATCCTCTTCATTATGTTTATTATCTTATTATTATGTTTGCTCATGTGTTGGTCATTTTACTGCTGTGACTTTATAAAGTGGTGATAAAACAACTAACGTTAAATGGAGACAAAAGCTTGTGAAAACTGAACAGGAGACCTAGGTCTGTTTGCAGCTCTTTGGGGGGGATGGTGCAGTACTGAAAAGTAAATTAGTCCCAGGATGGCAGTGAAAAGAGTCAGACTCTAAAATGGATTATTTGCACTTCTTTTTCACTCTTTATCTGTTAAAAGCCTGAAAGCCTGAGAAGAGACGTAATGACACAAGCAAATTTCTAGAGGGCTATTAAGGTTATGGAGACTGACACCACTGTGTGCAACATGCTGTCTAATATCTTTTACATCTTCTCTCTATCTACACTATATGAAGTGCATCTTATTGTTCTTAATGTATTTTAGAGTGTGTTGACATACATATTCTTTTGTTACTTTTTCAGAAAATAAGACTAAACTCAGTTTGGGAGCAAATCCATATATGGTCTGATAAAACTAAAGAGCAAATTCAAGATTGTTTTAATCCAATAAACTGGGACATTTTCTTTGGGTGGAGGGTGGAGATGGAACAACTGAAACCATCACATCCTACATTAGCTTCTTTCAGAACAGTGTTAGAAATTAAAACTGTAAAAATATTCCCAAATATCAAACCTTGGGTCGCTAAGCAATTAATTCTTAATGAGAGGACAGTTGCCTTCTGCTTTGGTGATGTGCGATTAATGCAGGAAAAAATGAGACATTTGAGAGGGGACATACTAATGGCAAATATTGAGGATAAAAACAAAGTGGAAAGCAAATATTTTAGCTGCAACTTAAAACAAACTTGGGACGGGTCTGAATACACTAATGGGCAAAAGCAACAACAAATTTGATCCTCTACCATGCATTGATCAATGCTTTGTATAGGATTTGGAGCAATATTTCTGCAGATTCACTATAGAGGAAGATACACAGCAATGTGAGGAAATTGGCAAAAATGTCCTGACAGGAGCACCCACAGATATCACAGAGGATGTCTTTCTAAACTTGAGTCAAACAAGGCCACTGGCCCAGATGGCCTCAAGGCCCGCCCACTCAAAGACTCGGCCCCTTCACTACATGGAGTTTTTACAAAATTGTTTGATTCCCTACTCAACACAGGCATCCCAATGTGTTTCCAAATTCTCCACAATAAGGTCAATACCAATAAAAACAGGGGCAAGCAAACCTGAAGATTTCAGGCCCATTGCTCTAATCTCCATTCTGTGTGAAACTATTGCATGGAGAGAGTCCTGGTTGATCTCTTGACCACCACTGTGGCCATGGAACTGTACCCTTTACAGTTTGAATGTTAGGATAATTATCATTGATGATGTGTGAGTTTATTGCACCTTAATATTAGCTGCCTGTTGCGTGTCAGAACTGATTTTTTCCCCACTAGTTTATCTAATTAGGACAGTTCCTCGGTCCGGCTATATACAGTTATAATCCTCATTCCGTATGCGGCAAATATTTGGGAATGGAATGAGAGTGGTGTCCTTCAGCTAACAACAAAGAGTAATATTTTAACAAGGCTGAAGCCGTGGATGTCTACTCATCTGCAAATGTGTATGATGTAAAATATGATGATGTGGCAGACAGGAGATGTATAAAATGCTTCTTTAACTGTTAATCAGGGCCACTTCCTGAGAGGGGAGCCCAGAGGTGAGCAGCTACCTTCTGTAAACTCTAAGCAACTTCTCTGATCTGAGTAGGATTACAATTTATATCATAATCTGTTGTCATGTTATTTAATATATATATAAGTAATGAATATATAACTAATGAAATGTTATTAAAAGAGTCCCGAGTGATCTCTTTTCAGGAAAAAGAACCGGAGAGATAGAGCTTCCAGGTGCACACACAGAGCTTATCTTTAACAAGAGGGAAAAAGGTACTGATGATACTGAATTTATATTGCTTGACATGGTCTCAAAAAATATTTCGCTTGTTGAAGCATATGCTTATTGCTATTACTGGTTTTAGCTTTTAATTCTATGAAAATGCAAATCTTCTGAAAAGGCTGGCGGATTAAAATATTGATGAAGTCTTGATGTTCTGGATCAGAGATTTTTTCTCCATCTGCCCTCAGAGGGTCAGCATAAAGACTTTCAGTCTGGAGAGCTCATCATAAGCACTGGCTGCCCACAGGCTCACATCCTTTCACCTTTGCTCTTATTTTAAACAAGTGTATAGCATTCATCCAAATATTAAAGTTCTGAATTATTCTTTTTTTACACAATTTTCTTACACAGTGGACAAAGACTAAGAGCTCATTTTAAGAGTAAGTAAACGTCTCATTGGGGCTGAAAATATTGACATTAAATTATGGTACTATTTTTAACTGTGCCATAAATACTCAAGTTTACATTACAGTTGGATTGCAGACACTCAGACAGTGTTTTCTACAATTTTAGCATCTCTTTATATTAATTGTGAGATCCATTATCAGGGCACAAAACTTTCAACCCAGACCAGGGAACAAATCAGGGAACAAATGACAAATACCCACCAGAGTCAGTTTGATTAGATTTTTTTTTTTTATTAAAATAATCATATTCAGAATATCAATAATCATAGTACTTTTTTTGTTTGTTTAAATATATAATATCACTGTGTTAAGCAACAGCAACATTTATTATTTTTTGTATCTATTTTATCCAGAGGTGGGTAGAGTACTCAAAAAGTAAAAGAAGCACAACTTCATCATATTTTAAATCAAGTAAAAGTAAAAAGTAGCCCTTAAAAACTCAAGAAAGAGTAAAAAAGTAGTTGGTATAGGGAGTACCCATGATCATAACAACATATTTAAATTGTTTTGAGTAATAAAACTTAATCAATACTTAAAGTATTTATATAGGTTAAATAACAGAACAGTTTTTACTGTATTATCATCTAAAATCCGAATAGTAAGGTAGACTCAGCAGGTAGAAATTAACGTTTAACCAATAGGCTTTGGGTACCCAAAAAAGTGCCTCTCAGTGATGCATATTTGTTTAAAACAAGCTTTTTCTCCACTAAGTGAAGCTACTTGGACGGAGTAGCTAGAAATGTTACTCGACTAAACGTAGTGATACTCTAAAATATTTTTACTCAATTAAAAGTAAAATGCTGTTAAACTACTTCTGAAAATTACTAACCGAGTAAATGTAACTAGTTACTACGAAGCACTGATTTTATCCTTTGATCCATTGGAAAAATCTGTCTACAAATACTGAATATTAACATACAATCGATTGTCTAATCAAACACAGAAGTTCATAGATACTTGATGCAAGTGTTAGTGCAGATTCTTACGTATTCTCTGATACACGGTGCTTATAGGTCCCTCCACTTCTCCATACAAAGGCCTGATGGAGAAAATGTATGTTCTGCCATACTGCAGGTCACTGATCTTATAGGATGAAAAGGCAGGACCCAGAGTTTCGGTTTTTGTCTCCAACACTGTAAAAAAGAAATGTGCGATTTTATTCCACAAGAACTGAGCAGTATGTTGTTATATGCTGCTCTGCCAATCCAATTTTTTTTTTTTATCTCCAATTTTTTTTTGTATGTTTTTCTTATGTTTCTTATATTAAAACACACAGAGTACATTCAATAAAAGAACTGGTGAGGAATAATCATCTCTCATATTGAAATAACTTGACTTGACTAACTTGGCCTTTCGGAGTCTTGACTAACTTGGGTTGACTGACATTTACCAGACATGCTAAAATAATCCAAAAGTACAGTTTTTCTGTAACAACACTGACCTGAAATATGCCTCCAAGAGAGAAGATAGCCAGAGACTCCTGCTACACGGGTCCAGTTCAGAACTGTGCTGCTCTCAGTCGTGTTTAGAGCAGAAAATCCCTCCACTTTTGGAAGATCCACTAAAGGAGATGTATACAAAACTAATTAAGATAAAATATGTAAAGCTAATTGATTTCCAAATATTAGTGATTGTCTTATTTATTTTATTCTCCCTTTCCCTCCTGACACAATTTCCTCTAGCTTTAAAATCTGCACAATTGCATGCAGAATAGTAATAAATGTCTGCTAAATGTAAATGGAATAAAAGACTCACAAGTTCGTGCAGTTACCAGAACCGGACTACCTTCTCTGCTACCAACTACAGGGGAAACCTGGATCTTATATGCCGAGCTCTCCTGAAGGTTGCCCATGGTGAAGGTAGTGGAAGCAGCAGGTACCACTTGGGACTCTTCTTTACCCCCTAGTATAGAAAATAATTAGAATTCAGCATGTATGGGAGATAAAAGTTTTAAACAACACTGCTATGAGGAGTTACCAGGTTGAAACACTAACATGATGAGACACGAGAGACCAGAAAAAGAACTCAAACACAAAAAGAATGTTGATTTCATGTTGTGCAATTGGGTGACTATACTAATTTGTAGAGTATATCATGTTAATTTTTTTTAAGCAGTCCCTTACCAAGAAAGGGAATCCAGGAAACTTTGTATCCTGAAACTCCTGGTGTTTTCTTCCAAGACAGGGTGAAGGAATTAAGTCCAATGTCCACAACTTTCAACTCCCTAACTGGCTGGATTGGCTCCGTCTGTGACACTGCAGCTAATAGAAAAACATACATTCATATTTTAAAATAAAATATAACATTAAAGAGTACCTAATAAGATAGTTTATAAAAAGTTTTCAAAACTGCCATTAAGGGAAAAAATATCTATCCAAAGAAACTTGGCATAATGTTGAGCATTTACATGAGCGACAGTTGGCATCTAATATCTGGACCAACTGATCATGGTTTTCTTGCAGTGAATATTCTAACCTGTTAGTTGAGACAAAGAGATCTCTGGTCCTTCTGAGTTTCCATAAACTGCACAGATGGTAATGGTGTAGATGGTCTGTGGGTTGAGATCCTTAATCTGGTGCGACAGGACACTTCGGTCCAAATACTGGAACTGTGGTTTGCTATCATCTTGAAGTATAAAACAGCATGAGGTATATGAATATACCATACAAATTATTGAGTACTAATAGTTAAACAAAGGACTGGGTTAAATGACTTACCTGTGTACCAGGAAAGTTTGTACTCTGTTGCTCCAACAATGGGACTCCACTCTACTGCTATAGAGGTACTTGTATACGACGTCACCTTAAAGTTTGACACATAACCTAAAGGAGCTAAGAAATAAAAGCAGTACCCTTTAGCACATCATACAAACATTAAGATTTACTGCTCATTTATTTATTGCATCTTTAAAATAATAATTTTTAGTTTTTTTTATTTTGCATCTTCATTCACTAATACAGCAATTAATTGGACCTCATTAAGGTATTATATCTTTTTTTTTTTTTTTAGAAAATGTCAAGAACCTTTTTAGGATTTGTGATTTTTGTTAGATATATTAACAGAGACAAATAGTCCTAAAACTAAGAACAACTGAACCACAGAGAAGCTGGAACACACATAAGCAAACCAGGGAACCAGGAACCTTGGAAACAGAGTAGGAATAAAGTAAAAAGGCCATATATGTACCATTGGAGGGAGGCAAGTCTAATTCACATAAAGAATCTCCTGCGGAACAAACTACCAGTTTTAGTCTGTGAGGCAGAAACTGTCTAATTTTAAGGCAATGCTTAAAACATTCCTTTTTGATCAAGCTTATAGTTGGAATAGCTTGAATATCTATATAGTTATGCTGCTATAGGCCTAGACTGCTGGAGGACATAGGGCATTATTTTCATCATTCTGCTTCATTCTCTCTCTACTCTCCCATTCTAAAGAATTTCATAGTTCTCTCTGATTGTTCTCATCTTCGTACTGTAGCTTCATCTGGTCTGTTTCAGTTTGGCTGTCACACCATCCTGGAGTGAAATATCAGCTGTGCTGCTGCCATCAACTCTTTTGTTTATAGATTTTGGAGCTTGGTCTGTTTTTCAGTGTAGTTATTTTTCTTTGACTGTGACTAACTGTATGTGCTCTCTTTTATCCTCCGACATGGCAGCTTGCTCGGAGCTCTTCTTCCCGGTTGTGTGTTTCCTGGATGGGGCCACCTTTGGAGGTAGTTGACAGTTGCCTTTTCTATCTCAGCTTCTTTTTCTGTCTCCTTCTGTCTCCTTGAACCTCAGTCGGCCTCGGCAGATGGCCACTCACACTGAGCCTGGTTCTGCTGGAGGTTTCTTCCTGTTAAATGGGATTTTTTTTCTCTTCACTGTCACTACAAGCATGCTTGGTCTGAGGGATTGCTTTTGAGTCAATGAGTCAATGCAAACAGCTGGTTTTCCTTAGATAGAAAACTTTGAACCAGTCTCACTGTATGTAAAGTGGCTTGAGATGACATGTGTTGTGAACACTGAACTGAATTGCATATTTAAGGAAATACACTCAACAGCCAAGACTAAACACAAAGAAACCTTACAAAACCAAAATCTAAACACCACTAAACTGGAAATGTTACCTAACATAAAAGGGACAAAACACAAGAAAGAACAAAAGTGTTAGGAATCCAGTTTGTGTGGGTTGTGCTTGTGTTTTTAGTTTTTTTCCACCACCAGAGGGCACCAGGTTCTCGTTGGCCTTCTCACACACCTGCGGATGGTTGCCTCATTACTGGAGGACTCTTAAGCTGCTGACTGCCACTACCTCGACTCCAGAGTGTTTGCCAGTTTTGGGTATTCTAGCCAAGCTGAGTTTTACTGAGTCAAACTGAGTTTTGTCACCCGAGCCTTAACCTTGTTGTTTTTTTGTCTTTGCCTCTCGGCAGGAAGTCATCCTGCAAACTGGATGTTTTGGACCTTCTCCCCCCTTGAAGGATTCTGTGAGCATCAAACTGAGCAGAGAATTCAAGCTGGTGGTTTGGATCTACTTTTCACCAAGGATTTTTTGGGCTTCTCTCTGAGCAGGGGATTCATCTCCACAAGAAACCGTTCAAGTACCGCAGGAAATCTAAGTGGCAGTCAGCTCCTCAATTCCTCAAGGAAACTCCACAACCTGGGTAAACCCTGTCCGCCCTCCAACGAGCAAGTCAATTACTGGAACAACCTACACTGACTGGATTCAACGAAAGACACCTTTTTCTGGAAAAGTGAGTCCTGTTGCCTTTATTCCCTTCTTCAAATCAAAGACACAAATTTCCCACTGAGCCTGAACTAACCGCAGAATCTTCCCCCTCACTTTTCAGTTCTGGTTCGACAGTGTTCAGAGCAGCACTGGACTCCTCTTTACCAACTCACAATAAACCTGTTAAATCTTTCCCTGGTGTCTCTGTTTGGTTTACTGCATGTGGGTCAGATCTTTTGAATAAAATCAAGACAAAAAGCATCTCAACACATGCTGAACTGTGTTAGAAACATCATGAGTGACAAAAATCCCTAGATATTCTGAATATACAAAGAAAACATTGACAAATCTTTAAAATTATTTATTTAATTTTACCTTATGTGTCACACGCTGTCTTGTTAGGGTCTTGTTAGTTTGCCTTCTTTTCTCAATTGAAATATCAGGTTTGTTATTATTAGCTAACTATACAGAAAAAAGGGGAAATGTGCCTTTTTTAGGATTGTCAGATTAGCCCAAACTGGCAAAGTGTGCATAGACTTGAGGGGCTATGTTTGTAATGTCTTAAAGGCACAGTGAATTCCCAACCGGGCATGAAGATCTTGACTTGACCATTCTGAACTTTTAAACCAAGCTCCCTCAAACCACTGTGATCTCATCTTAGAAAGTTCAAAATTAGATGATAGTGTTTGTTTTGTGGTTAACAACATACAGTATTTGGTTGTACATGGTGTGATAATCCAAAAAATCAGATAAAAGCTAGAAAAGATCACAATCACACTAGGCAAACATTGTTCCAAGTATTCTATAGCAAAACTTTCAGCATTGCGGTTGCCTTACACATGGTTTCCTGTCACCACTTTACACAAACAAAAAGGATATAATAAAAACAGAGTTAATAATAAGCTTTTCTTGGGTATAGAGGGCTGCACTAGGTTAAAATGCTGGAACATACTTTTGACAGTCTTAAATTTTTTTATGCTTTTAATTTTGTCCCAGTTTCCTTTTAATCATGTGAACTGATATGAGATGGATGGAGAAATGGGGAGACATGCAGCAAAGGTTTCTCCAGATCAGGAAATGAAACAGGGATGCCTGACTCGAGGATTCAGGCTTCTGTGAGTGGGTGATACATTCTACCCCTGCACCAACCATCAGCTCCAGTCTTCCACTTTTTTCCAAAAGTTCAGAAGCAAACTACATTTTTCCAAGCAATCAATAAAAGCAGATTTGTGACATTCATGTGTTGAATTCCTTTCACCTACAGGTGTTAATTACAATATGATTCATAAAATGCTTAATTACTCACAAGTTCGGAAGGTTGCAGAGATTCCAGGCCCAACAGCAGACCCAAACAGCACATATAGTGTCAAGACGTATTCTGTATCATGGGCAACGTTCTTTAGCTTGTACTCTGTAGTGCTGCTGTTCAAAGCCAACTGCCTTGGACGATCTCTGCCAATAAACTCTATAAACAATAAAAGCAATATTTTAGTTTTTTCTTTCAGTATAGCTTTCTTTCCTCATATCTTTCACCATGGACATCTGTAATTCCCTTTTCTCCCCAATAGTCAATTTTCCCCAACTAGCTGCTGACAAGCTTTATTTTCCTAAGTATGCATGTAGATATAAATATTGGCCCTTTTACTTTTTTTATTTATGTGTCCTCATACATCTTTTGCATCAACTCAAACATATTTAGTTACTTTAACACAATTGTTTCATTTTAGCAGTGTGGTACATGAAACAGTTGTGTTAAAGTAACTAAATATGCTTGAGTCAATGCAAAAGATGTATGAATGATTTTTTTCAGGGAGAGAAGCTGGTTGTCTGCATGTGTCACATCAGATTTGCCCAACAAACAGGATATCTCAAGACGGAATCCTAATTGTGTGACTCACTATATTAAATCCAGACTGCCTCAAGCATCGTTGTAGGCTGACCGTATTGTTGGATTAGTACCCTGTGTTTTATTAACCTTAACCATTTCAATTATTCTCTGAAAGGCCACAGAGACTACACCCTACGGCAGGCATACGGCTCGCTCAGAGGTAGGTCGTTAGTGAAGAACATGAGCAGCAGCCCACAGGCCAAAGAGGGACTGAATGAGACCTAGGGTACTGTGCCCCCTGGACCCTGCTTGTGTAGGGAGAGAGACACATCTAAAAGGACACCAGATAATTTGCATAATCAGTAGGTGACTTAATACTTTTTATTGCTCCAGTTCTTCAGTATTATTGGCTTTTGTAAAGCTCTTCTAAAAAAAGAGATGCTAGAAAATGATAAACCTTGTGCTTTATAGCCTGACTAAGAATAATGGTTGTATGATAAACAACTGAAAACAGGAGGAACCTTTAAAACAAAGATATATAGTACCTGGGGTGGGTCCCCATGCCAGCCTGTAACCTGTGGCCCCTGGGACTTTGTTCCAAGATACAACAGCTGAATTGGTGCTTACAGCAGAGACCTTTAAAGTCTGAACAGCACTGCTTTCCACTGAAAGAAAGAGAAAAAAAGAGAGAAAGAAATATTAAAAAGTCAAGAGTAATTAAATATGTAAATAAATAGATGCACACACTCTACAAAAACATCTTTCTGACAACTTTTCCTGTTCTAGGTCAGTTAGGATTGACTTAAATAGTTATATTTTCTGTAAACCAGAATTAGGAGAGATGTTTTTTCACAACATTTTTTAATATCTAGCATTTAGTTCAATGACCTGCAAAACTATAAGAATTTGGTCCAATGTTCACAATATTCCCTCACAAGATTCCCAAAAACGTTGGATATTTTTGTCAACTCTTTTTGTATTAAGTGGTGAGGCCGAGTCAGTGTTGTAGATGTTGTACTTGTTACTGTGGAAAAACAATCTAACTGGTTTCATCATTAGTGCTTTTAGAGTAATGGATTTCTATAGGCCAAGTAGCATTTCAATCTATAGCTAACAGCTAAAACTTTTTTCACTGTGGCTGCATCTTCCCAAATTATTTTGTTATATACAATTATTGTTATACAAGGCTTAGGGTCAGAGTCGACTCTCAAATCAAGACAGCTAAAGAAATCTGTTATTTTGGTCTTTAATCGAAAACAGTCTGATTAGTGAAAAAAAATCTGTTTCAATTTGCAACAGCAGTAAAAAAAAAACATTAGTTCCTTTTTATCCAGTAAATATCTGGTTTTAAACATAGATACTGACTCTAGTTATTTTTCCTCTCATTTAGATGGTAATATAGCAAACTAAGACACTTAGATCTTAAAGTGAACAGAAAAAAATCAGAGGAATGTTTCAAAAACCAAACCAGAAGATGACTGAAAGCAATAACAGGTCAACTCATGCTTCAACTAAGTTCTGTAACATCTAATATCTGGTATAAATGTTTTACATGTTTTGACTTTGTTGGTGGTGACTGGCCCTTCAATGTCTCCAAAGATGGGGTTAATTGTGACTGTGTACTCAGAGCCTAAGTGAAGGCCCTGAATCATGTAGAAGTTGAAGTTATCTCCAAGGTTGATGTTCTCTATGTGGCCATCTGCAGAACAATGAGAAAAGCAGATCATATGAGGATACAAAAACTTTTTTGTTGAAGAAAAACTGAACAAACGGTACATCGTCTCTTCCTAAAGACAAAAATTCATAGATATGCACAGTACCTGTGGACGCCCATGTCAGACGGTATCCCGTTGCTCCCTTGACTGATGCCCACCTTGCTTGCACAGTGTCTGTGGTGGCATTCTGGACCAAAAATTGCTTAACTGGTACTACTTTTACTGTTAGAGACATTGCAAGAGCAAGGGATGAAGTTATGTAGCATTTTATTAGTCAAAGTTTATTTATGTAGCACTTTAAAACAACACCAGGAAGACCAAAGTGCTTCACAGAAAGATAAAAACATTGTAAAAAAAAAATATATTTATATAAAACAGTGTTTTCTAAGTATTAAAAGCCAGTTTGAAAAAATTAGTCTAATATGGGTTTCAAATGGGGCAGATCTGTGAGAACCTGCAGACCGAGGGGCAGGCTGTTCCATTTTAATCACGTAGCTGAGATTAATAATGATGCAACATTTTTTTTATTTCATAACCAAACTTAGCAAGTAGAACTTATGCAAAAAATATATATTCAA
The DNA here is from genome assembly GCF_000732505.1 of Cyprinodon variegatus. NCBI lineage: Eukaryota > Metazoa > Chordata > Actinopteri > Cyprinodontiformes > Cyprinodontidae > Cyprinodon > Cyprinodon variegatus. Next base: position 57,270 of record NW_015151813.1, on the reverse strand, counting down.
AACCTTCTAATCCATTTCCCTCTATGGTTAGAGGTGTTACTATAGTGTAAGATGCTAAGATATTGTGGAGATGATGAGGTATATTCCTGACAGGTTGATTTTAGAACAACACCCCCCTCCTGTGGAAATATTGGGGTACTACACAGGGATCTTTTTGTCTTGTAATAAATCTATTAACTGACTATGCCATATAATCTCTTTAGATATTCAGTATTTTTTAAGATGAGGAGATATTCATTATGAAAAGGTAATACAGCAGTCAATATTGTTTGGACAAAGTGATTTCATTTTGTAAACCTACGTGTTTTTCCCACTATGGACACTGGTTCACTTGGCCCCTCGGGATAAACAGCATAGATGCTGATGGTGTACTTTTTATCTTCCTCCAGGCTGTCAATCACATGAGAGGAGATGTCCCCAGGAAGCAGCTGCTCGTATGTTAATCCTGGTCTGTTGGCTGAAGAGTATTTAAGAAAATGTAAAAGAGTCTTTAACTCAAACAAACCTTTCACACAGTGTCTTGCAAAAAGTATTCAAACTCCAAAAGCCTTTTTTAACTTTCTTTAAAATTTCTTCCAAAAAAAACTAACCAAAAATGTAGACTATTGCACAATGGCAAACATAGAAATATAAAGAGAGTTTTAATTTCAAGGAACCAAAAGGCCCATTGCTAAATCTGGAGGAGCTGAACAGATCAAAAGCCAAAATGGAGAATAGGTTTACACAATGACTATGGCTGTACTGAAGAGTGTAAAATGGAAAGCCACTGATGAAATGAAACCATAAGACATATTGTTTGTTTTACAATGGACAAGCAGGTTTCCTGTTAAGATATGAACAAAATGTAATGTTTCTACCAATATAACATTGCAACAGCAGAAAAGAAAGTGCTGTCAAATTTGTGCTTTAAGAGAAATAATCTTAAAATGTTTAAGACATAAATACTTTGGCAAGGCACTGTTGCTATGCAAACTTTAAAGTCAATAATCTTGACAGATGTCAACTTACACCTAGGTATAAAGATCTTGAACCCGTTGAGCTTTCCCAGAGGAGGTGTCCAGCCAAGACGTAGAGAGAAGGGACCTTCTTCGATAACACGGAAGTTTGATACTTTGGGCAACGAAGCTAAAGGAAAGAAAAGCATTTGGTAGAGAAAAGCAGGACGTGGAAGTAGTATTGAAAAATAACATAATAATAATAAAAGCTATACATTTATTTAAAGTGTCCCCAGCTCTGCACTTTTTCCACATGCTACAGCCACGGGTGGGGGCTACTGTATGTATTACAACCATTGACCACCCCTAACAGCTGATTTGTTGTTCTTGTGCAGCAACTGAACAAGCAGTTCCCCTCTAACCAGCAGCATTGATACTCTTAGGAGGAATGTCTAACCTAATTTAGCCTTTTGGATTGTTAGTATATTATCCATTGATGAGAGAAATACAGTAGGTAATTATTCAAATCACCAAACTAACAGTAAAGATGAGAAACACAGAATTCATGCTCCTCAGAAATAGTTTTTGTCCATTATGCCTGAGAAGGGAAGTTATGTATTTCTGCAGGACATCTAGTAGTTTTCAACGTAATTAAAGAACTACCACTCTACCCATTTCATATGGATATTAGAGCAAATCACAAATAGTTAATTTAAACAGATTTAATGTAAAAATGTGTATAGATTTATTAGCAAGAGCTTCATCAAAGTCTAGTCTCTAGTGATTTATAAGGAACATACAGATGATGTTCTTGTTCTTTTTCCTATTGCAACAGGTTACTTAGTGGAGATCGAATGGATTTGGCACCTATGAACATATTCTAGTCCCACAGTTTGCTACAGCCCAATAAATGAATGTTATAATTTTTTTTTAAAAAGCGCAGAGTCCTTTTAAATGTGCTGCTATAAGCTTTGCCCAGCTATCTTAAAAGGTTTCTTCTTTGCAGTTCTTCTTATGCTTCATCTATTTGAATGGGACATCTGTGCAATATCAATCTGATTAAAGCTGTGTACTTTTCATTGTTGTCCTGTTGAAGAAAGTATCTGCTTATCAGTCTGAAGGGCCCAAGACTATTTTTATTTACCCAGGATGTCTCTGTACATCACTGCATTCATAATTCTCCGTCTCCTCTCTCCTTGCCAGTCTACCCATTCCTACTACTGGAAAAGACATAACCGTAGCATGCTGCCAACACCATGCTTCACTGTAGGAATTGTGATGGCATGACAATGAATGGTACCTGCTCTTCTCTAAACACTGTGCCTGGCATTACTACTAGAAAAGTTAGTTATGTGTCCAATCAGATCAATACATTGTATTTCTCTTATTATTCTTCTGAGTGTCTTTTTGCAAACTCCAGATTAGCCTTTTATGTCCAATTTACTAATATTACATAAAGTTGAAGAAAGATCTCAAGAATAATCAGTGGAAGTTATGAACCTCAATTCAATTTGGATCTTTAAGGGGAAACGCTTTAACTACCTGCATATTTGTGATTTCTTAATTTTAAATATGCATTAAATTTGCAACAATAAAGTTTTTTTCAAACTGAGATAACAGGGTATTTTTAGTACAGCTCTTAAGGAAAGAGATTGATTTAATACCATTGGGAATAATCTTGTAAAATCACTAAATGTGGAAAAAGTGCAGCACTTTGAGTATTTCCAGATTCCCTGTATGTTATGAAAAATCTCACCTGTTTTCACTGGGATTGTTTCAGAGTTGCCAATGAGGTTTGGGTAGATAGCATAGAGGGTGAGAGAATACTCTGTCTTTGGACTCAGCTCCGTCACCATGGTGGAGCTCACATCTGCCTTCAGATTCAGCTGTTATATAAACAGGGATAATTAGTAAAGAATAGCTAAAATAATGATGTTTCTGTAAGAGCACGTAACCATACGATTATCTAGTCAGTCATCCAAGAAAAAGAAAGCACACAATATTAAGTCAGTGCAACTTTTAGAGTAATGCCTCTTTAGAGAATCATGAAAGTAATTTTCTAAACTGCAGGTGATTTTAGGGTTTCCAAGCTACTGCCTAATTTTGCTAAACACATTTTTCATTTGGCAAAGTGAACTTTATTTTTTCATAGATACACAGTTATGATGTATATTAACAGATAAATGAGTAATACATAAATGTATTGTTAACAAGGAGAATAATAAACAGTGGGTAAGTTTAGATATTCTGGAAGGAAGGAAGGAAGGAAGGAAGGAAGGAAGGAAGCCAGATAAGGACAAAGAGATGGATAGAAAAAAGAAGAAATGACCAAACTATTTGTAAAAGGAACAGAGAATTACATAAAAATGGAGGACAAAGTGTTGTATCAGGTCCCGAGGATAAATCATTTGCCGGAACTTTTGGCAGGCATCACTCAGTAACACAAGCTTTCCAAAAGTAATTAGCGAGACAGAAAAATAGGAGGAAACCTAGAGTTAAAAAGAGAAACAGAAAGCAAAGCTCTGTCACCATGGTCTATGAGGGGAAAAAAAACATTATAAGGAATGAAGGGAGCAAGAAAGAAAGACAACATTTGGATAATACTGGACAGGAAAGAAATTCTGGGAGGCAACCAAAAAAAAAAAAAAAAAAAAAAAAAAAAAAAAATCACATTTATTTAGAAAATATTGAAATCAAGTCTCAGGAGGTTCTAGACTGTAGGAAACCTGTAAAGGATTACACAAAGGTAGCTAAAAAAATAAAGTGATGAGCATCTGGCTTTAAGGAGTTTAAAATTACATGACTCAGCGGGCAAAAACAAATAAGAGAAAATACCCGGGGAAGAGTTTTGGAATTAAGGACCATTTTAACCATGTATAGAAGTAATCATTGGATTTGGATGAAGGGAAAAAAACTATTTAGAGGCGTAAGTATCTATGCATACAGCTGTTAACATATTTGGTAAAGTTGTTTACACTCTTCTATGTAAAAGGCATCCATCCCTCACCTGTCTCTGCTGATTCAGCAGGAGTTGACCCTTAGAGCTGAGAGGTGTGATCAGGAGGCGATATCCAGTGACATCACCTGTAGCTTGGCTCCATGTAAGCCTGAGCGAGCTGTGAGCTAACTCGCTCACCTGCAGGTCTCTGGGACCCACCACATTCTCTTCACCTACAGTTTAGTGACAATACACAGATCAGATGAAGATATGAGAAGCCAATAAATATCAGCAAATTAAAGTAAAACATTATGCCAGCTTTAAGGTAGACATTAAAATTGTGAGACATTCATTTTTACTTTTTACTGCATCTTCCAGAGACTTAATCATCATAAAATGACAGAATAAATCAGTAATTGAAGGAAAAACATTGAAAGAAAGAAATAGGGAGTTGGGTTTCTAGTTTCCTAGTGGTCATGTAGAGGATGTACCCAGGCCAAACTGATACATGTACCCCTATAGCTCACTACATCTAGATAGAAGTAAAAGAATTCCTAGGAGTTGGGGGAAACTTACTTTGCTTGGTGATTTTTACGGGTCGTGGTGGCTCAGACGCACTGATGCATAATCTCCGAGACAGTTTAGGAAGAAGTGTTTCCAGGAGATAGAAATCTGCACATTGCAAAAGATGCTCCTCGAAGGGCTCGGACACAATCCTTCTCAGCTCCGACACATCAGCTCCTCGTACACCTTCATAATAAAGTTAAAAAAAATAGGAAGAAGAGTGAATCACAGTTTTTATGTAGACAGATATTTATAACTGATTAAACACCACAGGTTTTATTTCAGCACTTTGACACAAACCATTTGCAGTAAGTCAAGTCAGATGATTAAATGATGCAGAAACTTATATTCCGGAGTACTCTAAACACGCAGATCTAATTATACACTCTGTAGCACCCATTTCAACAAATAACTGCACTGCGTATATGTGAAGAACAACCGATACAAAAAAAATTAAATAAACTGCAAATCAACTAAAAGTAATTCACTAAAATAAATGTCAAAGATTCAGAATGACAGCATTTGTTTATTTCTTATTTTTATTTTTTTTTATCCTGGTTCAGTCGTGCATTATTGGCAACAGGGCTGCATAATGTAGGTTTTCAATAGAGGTGATGAGCAGGAGCAGAGGACCCTTGTGTCAGAGGTGCGGATGGGGCAAACCGAATCTGCTAATGAAAAATAGCTGCTATTAGCACAAACTATCCTCTAATGATCAGTAATTACTGCACCGCTGTCACTAAGAGAAGAAGGTTTGTGTGGACGGTTAGTGTACAAGAGGTAAAAGAGGTAAAATATTAAGATCATGCAATTATAATAGTTCAACAAATGCATTAAAAGTTATATAAAGTTTCTTATATAGGTACATATATGTACACACATCTATAGACCCAAATAAGAAACTTAACACATGAACACAAACACACACTGAATCAGTGAATTCAAATGTACAGAACATCAATCTCTGGCAGCAAGACATATCTGATAGGCTGGTAGAGCTTGAATAAAATCTAAAGTTTGTTGCTGCAGGGGAAACGTTGAAGGAATCCACAATACCTAGTTTAAGACTCACCCACTGCAAAGAGTGTTATCCCACTGTCTGCAACTGCTTTGGCACCAAGATCGACCCGGTCATCAGAGCTCCCCGCTGTGATCAAAACAGCAATCTGTGTTGCAAAGAGACAGAAAATATATATAAAATATATACGCAGCACTATTGAGAGTGGTTTATAAATATTTATTCGCCCATCAGACTTATGGCATTTTTTATGTTAATTCAGTCATTAAAAAAGGCATTTTAGAATAGCATTTAGAGACACCCAACATGAAATAAACAGCCTAACAATAAGCATAAAATAATTCTCCATGATCCAGATTCAACAGCTGTGTATCTGCCGTGAACTTGCATGCTCAATTTATTTTTGTTTGTTGCAGGCATGACTAATTATGTAAATCTGCCCTCCAGACAAATTTTTTATTAAGAAGCCAGCATTGAAAATTGATTATTCTCTTTAAATCCTCCATTGGCATTGACAAATAGAGACGCATAAATATAAGAAACATAATCAGGAATTTCATAATGGCCCCTTAAAACTGACTTTCCTAATTTCTTTGTTTATGCTCAGCTCTGGGAGGAAAGTGAAGGTTATATTTTGACCTCATTCTCCGTTCTCCTCTAACACACTATGACTAGGATGCTGGGATGTTATGTTTTATAAGAGAAGTATAATTTCACTTTTAATGACTACTGTAATGTTCATAAAAGTGGATTTGGCATAAATGAGGTTGAAATTATCCAATTTTCCTCATGCTAGAATGTCTGTTGAAACAAGCATTGGCAACATTAGAAAACTAACTAAAACCTTTTTAAGAAGACTTTCAAACCAAGTTGCAAAAATGAATATATAATAAGAAAAATGCAGAAAAATAATGTGTTTTAGACTTCAGAGGGTTCCCAAAATTGTGCCTCTTCTGTTTTCTTAATGAAACTTGAATAAACCTGTGGTGAGAACATTTCTTAACTTTAAGGGGACCTTAAATATTTGTCACTGACCACCGCATTTACAGGTTTTGTGTGTGTTTTACATTCACAGCTGCTTTGGCAAGCCATACAGTACTGACAGTTTGATTCAGCCTGCAAAAATAGTGCTGAAAAATCAATACGTTTTTCTTATTACTTTACAGAACTAAAGACAATGCCAACAGATGAAAATCGGCCGTCAGCCACGGACACGCGATCAATTTTTATTCCAAGCATACAGCAGGACACTTTAATCAAATTCATGGTAGTGTGAAATGGTGGACCACTTTGTTTGTTTATGCCTCGGTGTCCTGTGGAGTACAAATACTGATCCTGGCAAGTCATTTCCTGTCATGCAGGGCACAGTGTATGCATGTATTTGCAGCATGGATTGTCACCCTCAAAGGGTTCTTTTTCCACTCTTTGTCAAACATGTGCATGCTAGCTGTAAAAAAACAATGAAATAAACAACACAAGGCAAGTGCAGTAACTTATGACTGATCTCAACATATGAACTACAACACCTTTGGGGTAAAGTCTCTGCTGATGGCAGGGCTGAACACAGAATCTACAAGAAACTGCAGAGCACTGCCTGTTTTCCTGGATCCTCCACCGTAGGGGAGGTCTCCAACAGTTCTGAGCACCTCCTCTAGTGAACTGTAGTCTGTCAAAGCAACCAGCATCCTGTAGAGCAAAGGGATGAATCAGAACTGGGTCATGTAGAAAAGCTGGAGCAGAAGAAAATAATTGCTTTCTATGAGACTACAACTTGTTAAGTAAGATGACTTTTTAACCCAAAAAGTAAAAAAACAATTTAAAAAGATGTCTGAAGATAATGCTCGAGTACCTTGGAACATCCCCAAAGAGCGTGACTCCAAAGCGAACCCCCTCAGCTCCTACTGTGTTGTCCTGAAAGGAGGACATGATGGCTGAGATGAAGTCTTTGACTCTGGAAAAGCTGGTCTGACCCACACTCCATGACTCGTCCACCAGGAACACAATGTCTGCTTGAACTGCTGTCCTGCAAGCTGAAAACCAAGAAATGGAATTTTGTCCCTTGAGCGATTAAACATTTTACTTAAAAAACAAAACAAACCATTGTGAGTTGAAGGGAAAAAATTTTTTTCTTTTTTTTATTGTAAATTTTAAAGATAAAAAAGTGTGATGCGCATTTCAAATGAGCTTCAGTGAAAGAAGACAAAGGCAAAGGATTGGTCAGCGATACACTTGTTTACAGGCTCACTTTCCACCGGCATTACAGTACAACCCAGAATATATTCAGAGCTGCAAATGGTTATGAGCAAGAGGTTTATGTTTAGATTACAAAAAATACAAATAAAAACAGGTAGAGGCTTCTAAAAGATTTTTCCTTTTAGATCACAATTATAGAATCCAATAAAATAGATCCAAGTAAATGTATAAACTACTGTGGAGATTTGAGGGGTATAACATAGAATTAGACTTCTTTTATTGTCATTTTGAATACACAGCACATATACAAAACAATTTGTACAGTTCTCCTGACATTTCCATTTCTTAAAGTGATCAAATGTAAATAGCATTTGGAGAAAAAAGACATGTCAAAACATTTATATGGAAGATACATTTATATGGAAGAAATATTTTCAGAGCATTAAATATATATAGTGCAATTTTGCATGGTTTTGGTTTGGTGTTGAAAGTTGATACAGAGTCTGTGAAATGAGTTAGGAGTTTTTTCAACTGTTCAGCAGTCTGGTGGTGGTGGGGAAGAAGGTGTTTCAGAATCTGCAGGACCTGCATTGGGTGCTTCGAAGCCTCTTCCCAGAGGGCAGCAGGGAGAACAGTTCATAGTGGGGATGTGAGGGGGTCATTGATAATGTTACAGAACTGAACTTTAACTCTGTATTTGAACCACCGCCTTGGGGAACAGTGGACTGCCATTGTGCGGCACCCGGAGAGCAGTGTGGGGTTAAGGGCCTTTTCTCAGGAAGTGTCAGTCTGTGGCAGATGGGCTGGAATTCAGAACCTCAGGATTCCAAGCTCTATGCCCTAACCACTAGGACGCCACTCCCCCCATTTATATTGATTCAGAACATATCCAAGAAGCATCTTTTAGCTTTTAGCTTTTGTAATTTAAAGCATTTCCTGCAGGAATGCTCCCCCCAGAGCTGTGGGAGCCAATCAGAGGTAGAGTCATTTTGGCAAATACAAAAATCCATAAATACATTTGCATGCATATATATGAGGATCCTTTATATCTAAAAAAAATTCATTTTATGTCGAAATATATTAGCCTGCCAAATATTCTAGTTAATGATATCAAACAAACGTTAGGTGGAAATCAAAGAAAATATTTTAATGATTTGAGACGTGTCCTCTAGACTCACCACCAGAGGGCAGTATTGTTCCACCATGTAGGAGTGTTTCCTTTCCCCCAGCCTCTGTCATGCAGCCAGTTCACCACACAAATCCCCATGAATTTTTAATGAGACACAAGTGAGCCAAAGAGACCATCAATATTCTGAGCACTCCAGCAATAAAACTTTAGTATAGCAATGAGGAACACTTAGAATAATAAGGTAAACACACCCAAAATCAGGGTCAGTTGCCACGCTTAACAAATGCATTTAACTTAAGTTTGAATATATTTAGATGCTTTTAGGTGTGAGATAAGCAATCTGGATATAGACACACACATACACACAATCTGCTGTGTCTGCAAACACCTTTTGAGTCAATATTCTGGCATTACATATGCAATAAACAAAAGTGACAACAGCATTGATTAGGCTGGTGAATAAAAGATAGGCTTCGCTGATTGTTCTGTAAGTGATAAGTGATTCTCGCCTGTCCTCAATTTGATTACAGAGCTTGCTCCCTTCTAATGCTTCTTGCTTGCCTTCTTGCTTTGGCTGCTGTCCCAGGATCCAGGGAAGCTGACATATGTCCCCGCGCCATGCCCATCCAATATTATATTCACCCTTACACACCTATACATCTCATCAAGGCAGCAAATATCACAAGGAATCCAATTTTTGCGGCCCCCCGCATGCTGAGCCAACATCTTTGCGTACATTCTGGCTTTGGTTTATGTTCAGCAAGAGCACATTTATCACTAACGAGATAAAATCATTGATGAAATTTCAAAAACTACAACAATGCGCATCCATTTTATCCTTCGAGTTGAATCTCACACAGGCAAACCAGCCACATTTTGCATAAGCAGCAAATCTATTCAGTCGGATACTCTTTTGAGTCCTCCGATTATTGCAAAAGCACATAAAACGTGGAGGATGCCCTGAGCTAGAAGCAGCTGGGGGCTTTTGTCAGTCAAAAAAAAAAAAAAAAAAGAATAGAGTGGGATGGAAAACAAGATCAATTATCCAGAGGTTTGTGTCTCTGGGCTGGCAGGCAAGATCGACATGCCAAGGATGAGGACACATCACAAGTTGAGAGATTAGTAATGTTTTTATTGAAGGTTATCTATGCAGACTTTTCAAAGGTTAAAACTCTATTGTTAACCATTAGACATTGCTCAATACCTTCAACATATACAGCAGAATACCACTAAAACACCCCTTAGTGATGCACTACTGCATTCAGCACCACCAAACACAAGGGAAGCGATTCACATTTTTAAAGAGCAGGTATCTTAGAAACATGAAAGCTAACAGGGTGAGCATAAACACAAAACCTTTAATGCAAAAAAGTCATTTAAATGAGAAGTACAAACCTTGTGAACAGAATGGAGATATTAAACAATAAAAGACCAATGCCAGTTAGGTAAACTAAACATAACTGGAAGTGCTGTTTTCAGTGTCATGTTCATTGCAATTTATACATTCAGTTTATATGTACAGTATGTGACATGACCTTCATGTACCAATGGTCCCTTCTTCTGTGCTACTTTCAGGTTTTACACAAAGAGCATAATTCTTAAAAAATAAAATCTTCATCATTGCATCCTATGGAGGAGTTTCAAAGCACTCTTTGCAAAAACTACTTTGAATTTGGCCACACAGTTTTTTAGCATGACAAATTTGTTCAAGTTTATGTAGCAGATTCTCGATACCATTTAAATTCAGACTTGATCAAATATTTCCATTTTAAATTTTACTTATTGTTCTCTAACTAAATCATCATTTATGTTTGCTAAATTCTAAAGATAAAGCCTGGAACTGGACTCATTTGGTACAACTGAAAAACCCTTATAATGAAACATGCTGGAGTGAACAGAGTTTTCACCAGTTGCACGGAGTTGAATGACATTCCTTTGGTAATCCACCTGCACAAACTTATTTCAGTGAACTGCTGAAAAAAAGGTGCTAACAAGGTTGTTTTCCTGAGAAGAATGATTAAGGTTGACTTTTGGGAGATATTTCAGTTGTGAAAAAAACAGTCGAAGCTTTTAAACTCAATGAAGGTCATCTATCTTTTTAAGATAATGCTGGACTGAAGCTAAAGTTGAGAAATTACATGAAAATAAATTTTTTTTTTTTTCTCAATCAATATTACATGAAGTTTATCGTATAGGACCGAAATTTTAAAGTCAGTGCATTATTGTATAAGCACCAGTATGCACCTTTCCTGCTAATATTATATTAAAGCAAGTTATTTTATTTTTATCTAATATTATAAGGCTGAAATGCGTTATTTTGCCATTTATTCATTGAGAATTTCTAACCAGCCAATCCAGACAACAAAAAATATAAACCAGGGGTTGTTTAAATAGCTTCTATCAATTTTTCTATAAAATTGCTGTTTTTTCCTTGTTTCCTGTCCAGCTCTTGTACCTGACTATGAAAGCAAAGTGCACAGCATGTGGGTCTGATCCTGTGAAAAGGTCAGTTAGAAGACCAAAAAAAGTTTAAACAACAGCAGCTAAAGTCTAAATGTCACAACTAAAATGTGCACCACAGATCATATACAACCTGAGAGATGTTTGTCTGGGGTTTATGTCCTTTTAGGGCAAAATCATTCTCAAAATATTGAAAACAAGTCTAATACATTTTTTTTTATTTGTCATGGTTGCCTTTTAACCAAGCATTTTTTTTTTTTTTTTTCATGTTAAAACTAACTTCAGGTAGGTAGACAATTGTAATGATTTATGATTTAAATTTAGTTGTCAGTTGAAGATTAAGCAAAGGAAGAACCCAATACACTTCAAGTCAAACAGAAAAAACTGTAGTTTACTGTCCTGATAAGAGAAGGAGAGTCATCATTTATTTGATTTATTTATTCAAAGTTTGTTTTTTTTTTTGAAGAAAAAAATCTAGTGCTTTCTTTATTGTAGCATTTCAATTTAAAATGCCCAGCATTTTGCAGTTCTAACTCCAAATTAATTATGTTTGGAGTACATAAAAATGTGAAAACACTAAGGTAAATTCCCCTTTATTCTGACACTCCTTAAATAAAATGCAAGAAGCCAACTGGCTTTTGAAGTCACCTTATTGGTATTAAAATTTCTATACTTTTTCTTGTACTTTGTCGCAGTATATATCGAACATATCTGTGAAGACCTCAAAGTTTGTTGGAGAAAAAATAATATCACTAGGACTGAAGAACATGGCGGAGATAAAACTACAGATATTTTAAAAGCAGGTTTAGGTCATAAAAAAAATATGAAGATAAACCATTACAAAGAGCCATGTCCATTCTATCTTAAAACAGGTAGCCAAATCAACAACGGGGTCCGAGGCAAGATGGCAGACGGAAATGACATGTTTTAAGCAGCTCTGGGTAGTAAACCTCAAAAGATGTGTTATACGAAAAACAAAAATGAAATAAATATAGAAGGACTGACCCAAAATGAAAAAGCCATTTGAAAATGATGACAAACAGGAAAAATACTATTGATCCACAACAATATTAGAAAAATAAAGGATTTAATTGAATATAGAGACTTAAAGGTAGAGAGGATGATCTTTCATTTCTGGGTGGATCATCTGTATAAGTGGTCCTCCTAATTGTCAATCATTCTTGTGATACGTTTACGTAAGGTCGTCCTACGTGCTCGCCCCGTTAGCTATCGTTTTCTGCGCATGCGGACTTTCAGGCGTATATCTGTGGTGACCTACAGTTTTAGACAGTAGTCATCACCGCTGTTCTTTTGAAAATGACCGAGGTTAGATAAAAAGTGTCTAGGGAGAGTATGAGAAGAAAAGAAATTCTCAGAAGAGGCAGATATATCCCAGAATGCTTTGAGCGGAGACCTCTCCTGCAAAGCATTATGGGAATTGTGGTCACAGCAGCCCCCTATCAACATAGGCTGTGGCTACCAGACAGTGGCTACTAATAACAAAGATGGCACAGGCACCATGCCGTGGTCTAAGTGATCCTCTGTCTGACCGATACGTTAACTGAGTTCACTATAAAGTCCATTATATAATCCCCGCTCTATATAGTGATTTAGGGATTTAGGGATATGGCAGACGTTCGGGCACAGTAGGCTTGTATGAGCTAAGAGAACAGCAACTTTCAAACAAAGCGTGCACAATGAGAATTGGGCTTATGCGTGCCCTTGCACGTGCATTTTTATTTTAAGTGGAGAGGGCTGGTCTTTTTGAAAAAATTGGAAATTGGGAAAATCCTCTACAAAACCTTTAATCAATGATGAAGGCTTATTCTTTTCTTAGATTTTTATAAAGCCTTGGATTCTGTGGAACACTGATTTTTGTTTTCAGTACTAAATATTTAGGCTTTAGAGAAATTTTTATTTGATTGGAGGCCTATATCAGAACATCAATAGCCGTGTAAAACTACCTAAAGGTAGGACAGCTAGATTTAACATTAATGTTTGTATTCCTTAAGGATGTCCAACTTCTCCATATCTATTTATTTTAGTTCCAGAAATGTTAGCTGTTTACCTAAAAATAGACATCTTTAGTATGGAATTAATCATTAGCTCGTTAGCAGATGACAAAACCCCTTTCTTGCAAAATGGCCGTCAAATTCATATAGCAATAGATCAATTAATTTATCTATTAATTTATTTATTTATTTTCGTATCTCTGTAATTTCAGCCCAAGAAAAAGCCCCGCTTTGCACTGGTTTATTACAATGATCCCTAAGAAGAACTTATTAAGTTTTATTTTTTAATTTGATTTCAAAAGAATTGTAATGTTTTCAATTGTATATACAATATTGCATATGGAAGCTGTTTTTTGCCTTGGAGTTGTTTATATTGTGTTATGGACTGAACCAATAGCCTGTAGGGTCAGGTAATGACATTGTAGTCATTGCCTTCAATAAGATACACCGTCAGCAAATCTAAAGAAGGAAGGGCTTCATTCACGTCAGAGATATTTATACGTTTTCCTATAAGTCTATGTTGTAATTTTCTGTCGATCATGTTCCAGGTGAAAGATATCCAATTTCTGATTTGCTAAATGACCTTTAAATGACATCCAATAGCACCTAAGGCTAACCTTCTGTATCTATGGGATGCATTTGGCAGGCTTGCAGAAAGAAGATATATATAGTGTCCATGGCACCAGCAGATAATTTGTTTTGAATAAAACTTCAACTGGTTTAGAATCTACACTATGAATTAATCACATGAGAAGGTTTAATGAAGGGACACTTGAGAAGACTTGAGTAGCCAAGATATGTATTTTAGGAAGCTCCATTAAACAGTCATGGGTTGGACTGCTAATCAAATAGATTATAGCCAAAGCCTATAGAAATAAAAAGCAGTCATTTAAAACTGAAGTCGCAAAAAAAAGCTTTGAACTCTCAGAAATAATAGAAAGCAGAACTATCTGATGGAGTAAATTGTGTTTGAGAGTTGTTCAGGCAACAGTCGATATAAATGTCATCACATACCTTCAACTTGTGCTGCAGCCCTTTGATGAAAGAGTGTGAAGCACAACAGAAAGATCCAGACAGATGAATGCCCCATACTCGTCTTCCTCCTCTAGTCACCTGTTCCTCCTTTCCGGCTCTTCTCAGCTCCACTTATCAATCAATTACTGCGCCTCCTTGCTCCCATCTGAAAGTACAGAGAATGAACTGGGAGTGGCAAAGTAATTAAGGACCCTCTAAGATAAACACCCAGACAGTTTTTGAATTTGCAAATGACTTATAATTAACACGCAAAACTCCCACAACTGCAGATCAAGATTGTTTTCCTTCAGCTCTGATAAAGTCTTGCAGTTTTGCAAACGCTTTATTTCTTTCAAAGGCGCCTTTCAAGGCCTTGAGCTGTTGCTCGCCACATCACTTTCACTGCAAACAGTTTTGGAACCTAGTCCCTATAGCCAAGTAAATAAAAACATTTTTTTTTCTTTCAGGTTTTCTTTACCAGGTTATTTACTGTAAAAAAAAAAAAAAAAAAAAATTACTTTTGTAAATATTAGAATATCTAAATCAGAGTTTGTCATTTTAAATTTGAATTGTTCTTAAGTTCTTTAGGTTTTTTTTTATTTTTAAATATTTGTATAATAATTTATTACCTTGATTTTTACATTAAAAATTGCCATCATCCCTCGGAATTGTTATTTTAGCCCCCTTAGTGGTTTTCCACAGCCTATTTCAAGTTCATGGATCATTTTTACAGACAGAAGCATGGTTGTGCCATGGAATCTCCCGTGTCACCAATTGTAGCGAACCTTTACATAGAAGAAATGGAAAAGAGAGCTTTGGACATCTTCAGAGGAACACCACCAAGCCATTGGTTTATATATGTGGATCACACATTCATCAAAATAAAGTGGAAGCTTTCACAAGACACATCAACTTTGTTGACCACAACATCAAGTTCACCAGAGAGGATGCTAATAGCAACAAGCTACCTTTTCTAGACTGTTTGGGGAGTATGAAGGGAAATGGAAACCTCAACATTGAAGCCTATAGGAAATCCACTGACACAGACCAATACCTTCTTTTTGACTCACACCACCCACTGGAACACAAACTTTCAGTCATCAGAACAAAGAACAGAAACACATCAAAGATGCTCTTCAGCAAGGAAATCCAAAAGACACCCAGCAGAACATAATGGTGAGAAGATCAAACGCAAAAACATCTCCATCCCATATGTTGCTGGAGTCTCTGAAAAACTCAAGAGGAATTTCTTCAAACACAAAATCCCAGTACATTTCAAACCTAACAAGACCCTTAGACAGAGGCTAGTGCATCCTAAGGACAAAACCGCCAGACCAAATATGAGCGGAGTGGTGTAAACAGTGCAGTGCAGTAAGGAATGCTCTGATCTTTATATTGGAGAAACCAGACAACCTCTCCACAGATGCATGGCCCAACACAGAAGAGTTATCTCCTCTGGACAAGACTCTGCGGTACATCTACACCTTATGGACAAAGGACATCTATTTGAGGGCCAGAATGTTCAAATTTTGGATAAAGAAAATAGGTGGTTTGAGAGGAGCGTGAAGGTAGCCATCTATGTTAGGTAAGAAAAAACAACCTTAAACAGAGGAGGTGGACTCAGGTTCCAGCTTTCTAAAACTTACAATGCAGCTATTGTGTTAATCCCTTCCTGTTATCATTGCAGCCACTCCCTGCACAGGTGAGTAAAGGACCTCGTCCATTCAGCCAGTCCAACAATCCCATCTAACGACCCATCTTTCAGACACTTAGATGGGTATGGGGTATTGCAGTCTAACAAAAGTAGCTAAACGACACCCATTCCAAATGGGTTGACCCCTTCGTCGGTTCCAATTTGCATGTTTTCAAAACAAAAACCAGGCTTTTTTGGGCTACTGTGTAAAACCTCAAACTCAATGCTATTCCTGACATTTTGAATTAAAAAAGCTTCGTGGATGGGAAGAGAAACGTCTTTAAAGTCAGAAACCAAGTCCAGTGTATTTATTTTCATTTTTTTGAATGACCATGACCTTGATGACCGAGAACCTTCACCAGAATATTAATATTCACAGGATTTAACTAACCTACAAATACCTACAAATTACACCAATATGACATCGATGACTCAAAATGGTTAGAAAGAAAAGAGTGCCTTTAAAGAAATTTCTCATTTGCTTCAGTTAAAGTCGGTTTTCACAGTTTAATTAATACACTGAGCAGAAGTGGTTCTCATGGGACAGTTCAAAGGCCAAAGCCATTGCTAACCAAAAAGAACATAACTGTTCTTTTCAGATTGCCCACAGATAGCTTGGTGGCCCTGATCCAATACAACAAGAATGATAGTCTGTGAACTGACAAGTCAAAAGTGGGAAGTTTTGCATTACATCAACAATAAAACCAACAACATTTCAAAAGTAGAGCATAACATTGCAGAAAATATGATGGACTAAAATCAGCGGGTTTAGGCATTTGAAAAGCCTTGCAAAATAGACGGAGAGATGAATTCTGATTCTTACAATACAACAGGAAATGAAAATTTCCAACCACCAGTTTATAACTATAATCTAAGGAGCACTTGGGTTATATAGCATAATACAATCCAAAGCTCAATCCAGGGAACCTCTGACTGCCTCAAAATAGATCTTGGAATTGCCAAGTCAAGGGCTTAACTTGAATCCTAATAGGATGCTGTATAAAATGACTGTTAAAAGGTTATGAATGGTCAAAACCTTAAGACAAATATGCCCCTTTTTTATTTATTTATTTATTTATTTATTTTTTACAGTGCAGTAAAGCTAATTGGAACAAAAACACTCTGCTTCTGATATAAATATCACTTGTAATTAGAAGGCTAGACAGACATATCAAATGTAAATTACAACTCTTAAAAGAAAATCCTAATCTAAATAAAATCTAAATAAAATCTCTATAAAAATCTCATTAGAGGGTAAAAGTTTACAAAAACCAAAGACTGGAAGTCTTTTCTCAAGGGAAGGTATTTATTAAACATCCTGGTTGTGCTAACATTGATTCCTGGGGGCTGGTGCACATTTCCAGCAATCAATGAGCAAAGAGAGCAGTGGTATTAAATAATGAGACATTTAAAAGTATATCTACATTCATAAATTCAGGGTTTAGACTAAAATAGAGTGAATGTATGATTTTGCAAAGCAGTACAACAATTAGCTTGAGACTTTAGCAATATCCAGCCCCAACATATTACAAAATGTTGCATTTAGTTATTGATTTTAGCCCACACGTCTTGCTAATTCATCAATTGAATAATAAACATGTACTATGTAAAGTGCAGTCAGCATCTGATCTAATCTTTAGCACATAATACATTATACGGCAGTAAGAGTTGGTTAAAATCGACTGAATAAACAAAGAAAAAAAAAGAAATAACACTGATAAAGAGAAATGATGCTCTCTGCTATGTCTTACATCTGATTGCTAATCCCCACACATCTTGCAAACGTGCATGTGAGAACAGCACCAGCATGTGCAAATGCCTAACATCAAAAAGAGTTCTGCTGCTTCACTCAGTAACATGACAACGTTTTCAAAAGTTCTTTTGGGTTTGAATGAGTCCCAACCCATCTATCAGGCCAATTCAACTTCATGAGCTTCCTCATGAGAGCACTTCGGCTGTAAATCTGCATGATTGCGGCATAAAAAATAAGATAAACACGACTTTAAATTCCAGAAAAATTCCTCCATGTGATTTGACCATCTGGTCTGACTAAGCCAGAAGGGCTGCAGGCTGAATAGTTTACGGCTCCTGCAGAAGGAAGTGAGAACTGGCAGGGCTTGAACTCTAATGCATAAGCCAAAAAAAAATTCACTCTCCCTCTCACATACCAGTGCAGATCTAAGATCTGTCTCTGCATGCATCACCTTTGTACTGTACTGCAGAGAGGAGAGGCTCTTGTGTTATGATGAATGGCAGACAGAGCCTTCCAGCCTTGTGCTGTGTCCATGCTAAGGTGAGTTTTAAATGGGTATGAGACTCATAGACGTGCATTAATACGGTACTTTAAAGATACTTAAAAAAAAAAGTAAGATATTAACATAAAATGTAATCAAAAGCATTTATAGTCAAAATTAACCCCAGTCACCATAGTCTTTAGCCATAAACAGCCCATAGCTGCTGTCCATTATAGATTATAGGAGGCATCCATGTGCATTCATGTGCTGTAACCACTGAAAAAATTAGGAATGTATTAAGAATAGAATAGAATAGAATACAGTAGAATAGAATATCATTTTTGGGGAAATTTGCAATGGACTCAAGGATGTGTAATGCACAGTGTAGCTGTGGTGTAAGACAGCTTGTGAGTGGTGCTAAATGTTTGATTCCTCTACCTAGTAATCGATGTCAGTCATTTGTTGCTTGTTCTAGATGGGTTCTCAGAGCTAACAGGACATGAACATTCAGAAGTATTCTTAAGGATCCCAAGGTGTTGCCAGCCAGGAAGTGATTTTTACTATCAAAGCGTAATGTTGGGTCTTCATCTCATGAGACATTCTGGTAAAACTACAAATAAAGGCTATTATAAAGTATCCTGCTTCATAACACAGAGGAGCATGGGCTAAACTCTGAGCTTCCCTTTGTAAAAATGGTTCTAATCTAAGCGCCAAACTGATGAAGCCATTTCAGACGCTTGTAAATTGGACCTCATTATACCATTATTTATCACTCTGGAACACAAACATACCGGTAAATTAAATCCATTTGTTTTTTGTGTAGCTCTTCCTTTACTATAAAAGATAAGAGCAGCCTCCACATAGATTACTTTCCAGATTACTTCTATCTTTTTGTCATGAAAAAGAGCAATCTGCTCAGACATGTAGGTGCTGGCTGATATCCTTGTTTCTTTACACACAGCTACAAATAACAGTCATGTTTGTTCTTTGGTTTGAAGATGTCAATTGCCGATTTACAACGTGTCTCAAGGCACTTTACACTGGAAAACACAAACACACTAAAGTTATCAAATAATGCATTCACAATCAGTTTATCTAACTGGTTGATTGTTTTCCATCTAAGGACAGTTTTACTTTGCAACAATCCCTATACCTGTACTGAGCATGCATGTACTGTAGCAACAGTGGAAAAGAAATCTCCCCTTTAAGAAGAAGAGCACTCAATCTGCCATAACAAAGTACAAACCATCCACTCCACAATTTCGCCTTTAAGTTCTGTATTTAAGCAAATTAGCAGGGTCATTGAGAAGGGGAAAGTCCTTAGAGAATCCAATATGCACAAACAGTACATTGTCTTGAGAATGCAAACAGCCCTTGTTTTAGTTATTCAATATCAGGTTGGCATTTAAAAGCTTCTTCATCACTCCCATCTAAAAAAGAAACCTCATGAACTAGACAATCCTCCAACAGCGAGTTAGAAAGTCATACCTATTGAGTCTTTTGTGAGCCAACCACGCTTCGAACTTGGGTACCTAGTGTCACTCAAGGAAGAAAGTATTACAATTTGCCTTAATCTTATGCTTATGAAAAAGTTAGAGAAGCTTGCTAAAAAAAAAGGTAGTAAACATTGCCAGGGGCCTGAGAAATGAGACCTGGATAGTAAAACCGCACCTTCTTGTAGTCTTTCTTTAAATAACCTAATTGGTGTTTTTTTCCAATCTTCCTTGAGAGTCTGAAGGCTATTTAGCAGCTACATCTATATTAAAAGGTGAATCTCAATATGTAGTGAACAAAATGTTCATTTTAAATCCTATACATTGACCATAGATTAGGAGAGGGGCATTATAGTTCATCTGTTTGGAAATGGATTTAATTATTTTCAGTGTGCATTGAACAAACAATATTTTGCATCTTATCTTAAAAGGCTGCTATTAAGTGATTTCAATTGAATACTTTTTTTTTTTTTTTTGTTATTAATTTGACAGATTGGCAATCAATGAAGTTGGAAAAAGATGTTTTATGGTGATTTATTCATTGTGGAAGTACTATTTTCTACAAAATTTCTGTCAGTGTAGCTTTTTTTAAGCCTGAATCCTTGTGTTGCTCCAAATACCTAACTTATGACCAACACGGATGTCAGACATCATCACTGTTCATCCCAACAATGCCTCAAGACATCTCTGCAATTTCTACAATCCTAAGTCAAATACACAGGCATGTCCTCAATGATCCCTCTGTGACTACAACCTGCACTCTTACCATGCTGGGATCACAAGGATTTTTCTGCTTTGCCAGAAAGTAAGTGCATTTGTTGTGTCTGCAGCTTTTAGTTCATCACTTTTCCAGGTGGATTATTTAATGTTACAAAATAAGGTTTACCACCTCTGGCCTTTATTCCCACCCATCCTCTTTTATTTCCTATCTCAACTTTTTACACACACCCACACATATGCACACTTCATATGCCTCCAAGTCTAACTGCATGTCAGCCATTTCTAGATAATGGCATTTTCCACCTCACCACTTCACAGGATGGATTATCCCCGTAGGTGGGAAACTGGTGACAGTAGAGACGCATGCGCAACATGCACACTCACACACCTCTCTGAAGCTACTGCTTGCATTGGCAGATGTCTTTGGTGTAAAAAAAAAAAAATCTAGATCTAAAGCTGGTTCAAGCTAACAAATACAGGAAACTTTGATATGCGACTTACAAGTTACAGATGTTTGCCAATATAACACATTGCATTTGCATTTGGACTCTGGTAGGTCCACACAAAAATGTGAAATAGCTCCTGTTTACATAACAGACAATTTCCTTTTCTGACATTGCTCTAACCAACAACTTGATGTGCTCTTGTTATCCATGATACACTAGAGTTGACATGACTGCATAAGGCCATTTGTTGAATTTGCATGAGTAGATGCACATCTAGAGGCAAATGCACACGGAGGCAAAGAAACGGCTCTGCACAAAATATTACTGTATGTGTTCTTAAAACAATATAGACCATTTGCATTTATCATTTTATTTTTATACCCAACAAGGAGCAAGGAAGGAAAATTACTCTGCTTTGACAGAGAGTTCTATTTAACGAGCAGCAGAGCATCTGAAAATTAGAAATCCTGGCCTTAATCCAAAGATTCAGTCTTTAAAGGTATCCACGCTGTTGAAATCCATAACTACTCTGTAAAATGTCATATTAAAGTGCAATTACTAAAATGTGTTTCAAATATAATCCTAGAGTAGGCTCTGGAGTTTTTTTTAACTTACCAATGAAGACATTATCCTTTGAGTTCAATCTTTCAAGAGTCAAAAGAAAAACAACATAAAAACTATCCAAGTCAAGCTGCAGATTATCAAGTGAAAGAGAGCAAAGAAGTAAATCTGTCTGTATCTGAGAGACAGAGGATAGGTGTGTTAAAGTGAATGAATCAGTTTCACTGAAGAGAAAAGTTTGGGATAAAAGGGGTGGGAGTAAAGCTGCAGCAACCTGCTGGATCCAAGAGAGCTCAAATGACAGATAACGCTTGGAGAAAAACATCCAGCAGGAAATTAGCTGCAATTAAAGATAAAATATGACCCTACATTAGTGTCTAATGTTGTTGAAAAGCATTGATTCAAAATTAAAGGGCAAAGTTTAAACATATTTGCAAAAAAAAAAAAAAGAAATAGGAAAAATGAAATCAAAAACTCATATGAATGAATAACTAACGTGTCTGAGCAAGAAACCCAGATTTTAGAACCCTAGGCTGCTCTTTTTTTGCTGGCTTTCAATTTTGCACAAGAAACTTCATTCAAGCAAAATCAGTGTATTAAATCAATCCCTGTGGCTTAAAAAAAAACCTGCATCAAGTAGGCAGAGCAGCTAATACAATCTAGAAGTGCAACCAAAGTCAACATTTATTCCCAATATCATGTTTCAACATTTATATGCTCATATAAGAAAGTGCCTCACAGCGCAAAGAGCTACCAAAAGTGAAAGGGTGGGGAGGGGGATAAATCTGTCATGTTTTACAAGCCTTTGTTGTTCTCTGCATCTGTGTGTGTGACTTAAGGTGTGTGGTGTTTTTGCATGCTCAGGGGCATCGGGTCATCTTTCATGATAGACCTAAGGAATGTGGTCACCAGTTTAATGGGACTTTTCCAGCTGTCAGCACTGACATGCTGTAAATCTCCACACGCAATCAAGAGACAAAGCTAGCCAATCAGATGATTCAGATAGCTCTTAGCAAAAGATAAACTACAGTATGTTTCTGTTTACACCACTCCAGTTTATACTTGAATGGTGCTCTGTGAGGGTAATCACTGTAGAGTAACTTATTTCAGGGTTGATTTTTCCTCAGAATTTCCCTTTCAACTAATGCCAAGAAATCAAAGCAATCTTAAAAATTAAATTCTTTATGTTTTGTAACGACAATGAATCATTTATACATGTCAAACAGAATTTTAGTATGGAATAATGCTGTACATATTTAATGAGTAATGAGTTTTTTTTAAATCCAGATGTTCAAATGTAGCCCAGACTTTCTCTCACCAAGTCATAAGCTTTGAATGGGATGAAAACCTCAGCTCCATCATCAACCCATGGTCGACTGCTATAATTTTCTTTTCAATATGCTTGTAGTATGCACATCAAAGAGGCAACCTTCCCCATTCAACAGACATGCAAGTTTGCTATATAAAACTAAAAAAAAAACTCAGGATGGTATGCCATCCTGAAAAATACATCACTGTTTACATCAAAACTTCCATTGAAGCCTCAAAGATAAAATTGTATGCATTTATAATTGTAAGAAAGATTGATTGTGGAAAAAATGAATTACATGTTGCAAGAAGACAGATAATCATGAAACAGAAGCTGAAATTAGCATTGATCTGAAACTATGGGGAAGCAACTAGGTCAGATTTAATGCTGTTAAAAAAAAAAACAGTTTACAGGGAAGATAACCTCACACAAATGTTTTTTTGTTGTTTTTTTCCAGCTCCAAAATTTAACAAATATCAACAGAGCTGAAATGCTGACAGGAGATGTGGCATATTAGAATTATGCCCTGTTCATACTGCAGGGCAAATGTGGCACAAATCTGATTTTTGGGGGGGTTCAGGTGATCAGTTCAGGGTGTATAAAACAAGTGTGGATGCTAAGATTTGGCCCCTATCTGAATTTTCCAGGTCACATTTATGTGCCATTCATAAGTGGTTCTGAATTTGATCTTTTGGAATGCGACTCCAGTTCCGACAACCAATGCAAATTAGATGTGACTTTGACTAACATTCTGCATAAAATTTGTCACAATTTTGTGCTGCTCAGCAGTTAGCAACACAGACAGAAACTGATAGTAACACTGAAAAAAACTGATATGAAAATAAGTAAGATTCTCTTTTTTAAAAAATGTGTATCATTTGAAAAATGATCTGCCAATGGAATGAGTATTTGCTTCCTTAAGTAAGATAGTAAAATATTATGCAACTTCAGCTTCCCCCGCAATCTGGAAGAAGCTTAATGGAATTTCATTCTATTCCATTAGCAAATTTTCCTTCTTGCTTGCTCAAATAAAGAGACAATACAATTATTTCAAACATTTTATGTTTCAGTTTTTGCAGTGATGCACTGAACATGAGACCTAGGAGCTTGCTAAGTAAATACTTTGTTCAGGCTTAAGTGAAAGGCTTACCGGAACCATCAGGATATGGTAACTGCTTTGTAACTTTTGTTTATGACCCATCAAACAGGGGACTTTATAGATCAGTGGCCATCCGCCAGTTGGCTTACCATCTGCAAGGGGAACAACGAAGGACCGGTGCAAAGAGGATTGGGCGGCAGTCAGTGACAGAGAATTTAACAACCCAATCCACAGGGGCTTTGACTGGCTCTAGGGAGATGGAATGTCACCTCACTGAGGGAGGAAGGAGCCATATCAGACAGAAATAGTTGGGCTCTCCTCCACGCATAGCGTGGACTCTTGAACCCAGATCCTTGAGAGGAGCTGAACTCTCTTCTGCTGTGGAGTGGCCCATGGGGGGAGATGGAGAGCGCGGGTGAGACTGCTTGTCTCCCCAATATCAGCCATTTTGTGTTGGAGTTTACCCTGGTGGACAAGAGGGTCACATTCCTTTGCCTTCGGGTGAGTTGGAGATCTCTGATTGTGGTTTTGGCCTATGGGTCGGGCGGCAGTACGGAATACAGTACCAAGCCTTCTTAACATCCCCTGGAATGGAACCCCAGCTCTGAACCAGAGTGGTATTTCATTTTTGGACTTCTGTGCAAGTCACAGATTGTCCATAATGAACACCATGTTCAGGCATAATGATGTCAATTAGGACACCTGGCACCAGGAAATGACCTAGGCTGGAGGTTGATGATAGACTTTGCAGACATATCTTCTGACGCTCAACCATAGACCTGGTCCATCTACAAAACCCTGGTGGGGATCTGGATGCACTGGAAGAAGAGGAAGCCAGACAGACTTGGCAAGCCACAGTAAGGGAGGCTCTCAAGCTGAAGAAGAAGTCCCATCAAGCCTGGAGGCAGTAAGCAGGTATCCTGAGGCCAAGCCTGCTGCTGCGGTAGTTGCAGAGGCAAAAACTGGTGTCTGAGGGGTTTGGAGAGGCCATGAAGGAATACTGTTGGTTGGACTCAAAGCAATTCTGACAAACTGTCCTGTGCCACGGAGGGAAAGCAGTTCTTTGCCAACACTGTTTTCAATGGGAGAGGGGAGCTGCTGACCAAGAATGAGGACATCGTTTGACATTATTATTGGAAGGAATAATTTAAGGATCTCCTTAATCAGGCTGATTTGCCTTTAATGGTGGAAAAATAGACAGGGTGCTAGGGGCCAGATTCATTATCAATCAGGGGGGCAAAAAAACTCCATGGTGGCAAGGCTTTGGGGGTGGACAAGATACAGCTCAAGCACCTCAGAGCTCTGGATGTTTTCTGGCAGTCTTGGTGGCTCAGACAACTTTTTCAAATGCCTCCTGAATTGAAAACCACCAAAAGGGACACACAGGACAACCCGGCCTGCCATACACAATCCCAGACATGGACACAGGGGAGACTGATTGAGAGATGGCATTCCAATGTGTGGAAAAGTTGTAGTAAATTTGTCTGGCTTTAGGGCAGTTTGTGTATATTCTATGCCCTGATGCTGACCCTGAATACATATTAGGAAGTTCAATAAATAACATCAACCAAGAAGGAAGAAAAAAGAAATCATAAAAGCACGTTTCATTTTATATCTCTATAATGGAACTGTAGAACAGAACCCAGACATGGGCAATGTGGAGTCAACAAGTCATCTCCATGTCATGTATTTAATCTACCCAGTCAATTAACCAGGTGAGTCCAATCTGCACAGGTTAATTCACGGTGAAGATTGGACTCACCTGCTTCAGTGGCTGGGTAGAACCAATACATGACATTGAGATGACTTGTTGACTCCACAATGCCCATGTCTGACAGAACCCAAGCCTCAAGTAGGAAAAAGGGCTGAGGAGAAACATCTATGTATAACTGATCAAACTTATACCCAACTTATGTGGTATGTAGGTTGGTCTTCCTGTCTTTGTTTCATATGTGAAACTAACGAACGAACTAATTTGGCAAAGGTTCCAGGAGAGACAGATTTGAAGTCCAAGTTTGGGTCAATGTGATTTCACAGATCATTCCAGACATGGGCAGAGGCAAACACACTTGGTCAAAAGGCAAGGAAGGCTAATGATGTCTAGAGATCAGGAGACAACTGAAGTACCCCAGAGGGGCAAGGCAGACAGGAGAAAAAACGGATCTGGCTGTAACTTATTGCGTGTGTCAACAGTATATGGTACTTCTCCAATGTGAAACAACTCCTGGTAACTGGAGCTGCCACATGTTTAACAACTTAGACCTGATTACCAATGCAGCAGAGGGAGCAGGGAGTGATGCCATAGGACTACCGTACACACAGCATTTTCTCAGGCAGGAATCAATCAAACAGTCAAATTTCCTTTCTAGACACAATAGGTGCTACTTTGTGTTGGTCTATCGCTTAAATAACCCGTGACTCTAATGTTAACATAAACATCTTTTTAAGGCACTGTCTTAGGTCTGAGGTCTAAACATACTAGATCCACTTCAGCATTATACATTACTGGCCATGCCACTTCTGAAATGTATAATGCAAGTACATAAATTTATAAAAACCTACCGAAATCTGCTTTGTAAGACTTTGTCCATTAACCAGTTATGCCTTCTGGCAGCTTCTCATAAAGCTTCTATTTCCAATTTGATTACAGGGACACGTAATGTACGACATTAATCTTTGATTTCTCCTTCCTTTTCTAATTTCTGCTCCACGGGTTCCATCAGGATTTGAATCACAATCAAACATTACATAAGCTGCTACTTGCACCGCTCTGTCCTAATTGTCCAATTTCTCTTCAATTACATTGAACTCAGTTTTGAGTAGAAATCAAGAGTAATTCTTTCAAACTATGTTCTGTGGCATTTATGGGAAAATGTATTATTGGCTTATCCTAAACCATTCAGCCAAAGCTTGATCACTCTCTTTTGGGCACCTAACTATTAGTCTTTGTAAATCGGGATGCCTCACCTGCTGCTAAACTGTGAAATCTGTCTCCAGGGCTCGTAGACCCATGCTGCCATCTTACTTCCCCGCTTCCTTTCATGTGCTCTTAAGCAATTGTTGACAGCTTGACAGCATGAGACAAGTGTCAGACAGATTTAATGCTGTTAATAGTTTTTATTTAATGCAGACAACACTGCAATGTTGGAGCTTCACAATGGGGATACAGGCATCATCCCTGATGCTTAGGGCTATTGCAGTTGCAATTCACATCCATAAAGCATAAAAGCTGGGCAGATTGCCCACCACTGTCAACTACAAAAGGTCCCCTCTGTGCCAATGGTTTTAGCACTTCAAACATATGTAGAAACATATGTGCCCTCCTAGAACTGAGGTGCTTTAACACAGCATATGCCACTGTTTGACACAACATGGAAAAAAAAAACTCAGGCTGTGAAACACACACAAGAGTAGGCATGGAAGACGTACGAAGCACAAGAGGGACCTGCTTGTTACAGAAAATATTTTGTAATGTACGTTGAGTTTATTAAATCTTAAGTTTGTATTTTGACAGAAGAAGATAACATGTTGTCATGGCAACAGAAGGAAGTAGCATCATATTTGCTACTTTTCAGGAGGATAATTTACAGCAGGCCAAGTAAAAAAATGCACTGCAAGTCTGACCTGAAAGAATTAGTTGAAATGCAAAAAAAAATGTTTTATGCATGTCAGTCCCACATTGGTGACTTGATGTTGAGAAACAGGAAAAAAATATACAATTGTATTAGTGTCAGTGAATCCACCAAATGTAGGTACCATCAGGTTATCAAAACAGAACCTTTCTAGATGCTATGACATGAGAAATACTTACACTTCACCCTGTTTATATCAGATTGTGTCTAAAAGTTAAATCTCAGGAAGGACATGGTAAGTAGTTGTTGAAAAGGTAAATGCATGTTCTTTATTCACAAAAATAAAGACTTTTTAAGAGACTGAGATGGCCATGGACGAAAAAGGTGAGCCATTTCTGACTTGGGAATGTCCCTTGCTTCCCTTTCTTGATGAGACGGTATTTTCAATTGACTTTCAGCTTATTGTCAAAAACAAAGAGGACTAGAACATTGCAAAACATATTAAAATTGGTCGTGGACATGAGGTCCCCCCCCCCTCCACTTTCAGCCTTGGTTCTGGAATCAACCTCTTTCTCTGGGAATGGACTGAACTGTAAAACCAGGTTAGTGACTCACGCGCCCAATCATCCTGGGTCAGATTTACGTGGTCACTAACCTGTGTTTACTTTCTGCAGAGGTTCCTGCCTTGGACGCCCTAGGAGCTGTTACAGCAGTTCCATTTTTAAATAAACGCCTTTTGAATTATCCAACTGTCTGTCTTCCTTGAATACTGGGTCCTCCGTTCTGAGCCTTGACAATAATCAATTAAAAATGGTTCCATTTGAATTTACCGAATATATATATTTTTTCATATGTTGTGTCTTTTCCCACTTGTCTACTCTCCATTTCCAGCAATGTTCACAACAGCGAAGACAACATTTCAACAGGTCATGCTTTGTCTAGATGATAAGACTGGAATATGTAACAGCTCATGTTCATAAAAGCAGCGCCTTCCACATAGTTTGTTCTTCGTCTTCTCTTTAGAGACCTTCATCTGACCAGTCTTTAAAGAACATAAGGTTTGTGGGGGGAAAAAATTCAGCCACATATGGAAATCTATAAGTGACTAACTTATAATTGTGTAGTTACTATTGTTTATCAGCCATGAAAAAAACTTTCAAACACTTCTTTTTTAGCTTTTTGTCCAAGTTTTCACCCAGGATGATTCTAAACTTGCTGGAACTCTAGCAGTCTGTGGGTTATACACAAACCTTTTTCTCCACATCAGCAAGACAGTCTGACATAAAGAAGCAGCCAATTGTCAGCAGCATAACTAGGTTCTAAAGACTGATTAGAAATTACTTTAAATTCACGGAGGCTCTCATTAGTTTAACCGTTTCCCCAATAGCAGGTTAATGGATCCAATGACAACTTTGGAAAATGGTCTGTACTATAGCACTTTAAGTAAGACGACTTGACCAAAGCGTCTTACTCTACAATTCAGTAATTCACCCCTTCACACACTCACTGATGATGGCAGAAGTGAGGTTGACACTTGCGCCACTGGACCAGGAGCAGTGGCCAGGACGATCACCACTGATGGTCTTGCCCCAAAGACAAAATGAGGTTGAACTGAAAACCCTCTGATGGGAGGGGAGACTCCTGTATCCAAAAGCACCCATTAATTCTACTTTTGAAATTAACCAATTTTACCAAATCCTGTGCCACTATGTGTTTACCCCGAATAAAGAAATCAGAGGGAAGTGGCCTTCAGGTCAATGAGTCGATATAATCAACTGGTTTTCTTTAGATAGAAAACTTTGAATCAATTTGACTGGATGATCTGGTTGAATTGTCTCGGCAAAGTGCCTTGAGAGGACGTGTTGTGAATTGGCGCTACTGTATATAAATAAACTGAATTGAATTGAAAGTTGAGGTTCTTTGCTTGTTATTTATACCTTTTTGTTTTTGGTGTCAGACCGCTAACTGCTTGACGTTCTAAAAGTTCCACTTAAGCAGTGCAAAAACAACAGGGACATATAGTGGCAAAAATGTAAGTTGCAACTAAAAGCTTGCCTTACTTTCTCTTCTTGCAAAAACTTATAAGCCTCTCAGAGTAGGCATGGAGTCACAGTGGAAGCTTAAAAAGTTTTTTATGTGGCCTTTGACAAACCTAGATCACTTTAAAAAGTAGATCCTACACTACAGTCGATATAATTTTTTTTTCCACTGCTTATATCAAAAATGTTTGTTCATATCACTTTTTACTTTTCTGTTTTCTAGGCAACTAATAAATGTAATGCCTTGACTGAATTAATTTTATTTAAAGATTTTGATAATGAATTATGTCACTTTACTATAAATCTGATATTTCTAACTGACCGTTTGAAGAAATGATTATTTTAATGATAGAAATACCATTGTCTCCTAAATAAAAAATAACAAAAGCATTGCAGTTTTGCCCGAAATGATTTATAAACATATTTTCTTTTCTTAAACTCAAGTCAATTCTTTAAGAAAATATTGCAAGGAAGCAATAATAACAGACCAAAGCTGTACGCAACATATTACATCATATTGTCTAGTACTTTGCTTACAACCCTGTGAAGAAGTATCTGTTGCTTCAACCAATTCTGCTCTCTTCCAGAACATCCTGAATTGGAATGTCCAACCCTAACCCAACAGGACGATTCATCACTAAGTGAATAACATCACAATTAATTTGATAGGAGGGAAAACAGAAGTAAAGCATAACTTAGAGCAAATCAGTGACAGAATGTTTTTCACTGTGCAAAAAGCTATTTTTAATACCTGATTGAAATTAACCACTGAAGACAAAATTCCTACCATTAGCTATGAAATACTATTTTTTTGTTAAGACACAGTTCTGCATGGTCAGGAATTACTGTAACCACAATTCATTTTCTATCATTTCATAGAAAAAAAAAGTTTGAAATTTTTAAAGTCTTATTTTCACAGCTGCAACAGCAGTTACATAAGTGAATGAGCAATTCACAAAACTATGGATATTCTAACCTTTGTTTTGAATGAGCCTTTGTTGAAATTTTCCAACATTGTCAAGATATGTTGAGATGACTAAGGTTATGGTTTTCAACTTCTGTTTCTTGTTTTAGGCATTTTTCTTTATTATCTTTCATAGGTCTTGAAACTCTCTTATTTTTTCCATCTGCATTTTTCATATCAGTTCAGTTCCATGCTCTATTTGTTTCCAGGTGTTTTACATTTATTTCTGCTTTGTTGTTCATATTCTCTTTTTTCTGATAATTATATCTATTCAAGGTATATTATATTCTTAGTTGATCTTGATGTTCATTTTAAATTACAGGTATATTTTTTTTATATTGCATAGTTTTTCTCTCCCTGGTTAGCTTTTTCTCAGTTCTCTCCCCTTTTTGGTTTAAATGCTTTTCAGGTTCTCCTGCTTGCTATGACCTGCTTTTCTTACTTTTCCTGCCCACTTTCTCCCTGTATTGGTCTCTTCAGGTTTTCTATGCTCACTGCTGGTTTGCTTCATTGATTCCATGCCTACTTCAGTAAATGTGATCCCCTGTGCAAGCTGGGTTGTAAGTTTTGGTTGTTTTTTTTGTTATTAAATTATATAAAATTAGAGGTGTAAAGTATACCTACTTCAGTCCTGGTAGAACATAAGCTCATAAGCAAGATTGTGTTTTCTGTATAAATATGCATGCACTGCCTCCATCAGTCAGGCAGTGAGCTTAGTGGAATGTGGCTGTCGTTGAATGTTGCACAGTTGATTATATACACATACACACACACACCCTTACCCCCACACACCCTCACACACACACAAGCAGAGGCAGGTCTGCTGAGAGCAGGTCACTGGAGCTCAGCAGCAGTACTCAGTGGAATGGAAAATTGCTCAAGGGTGAACTGTGACTATAAAAGCTGCTACTTTACGTGCATTATGCACAAACAGCCACATCAAAATTCAAAAATGTAATTTTTGTAAATAAACATGACAGCTAGCAGAGATGTGGTCGTGTAAATAGTTTTCAGCAACATGTCTAAAACAGAAAGGAAAAATGATTTTGCAAAACCTGGAAAATAGACATGAATATTTCAAACTTATCAAACTTGATCCCTTCGGAAACATTACCTTTCCTCCATGCATATGCTCCTCTGCTATTTAATATAGCAATGTCTAACAAAATACCTTCCCTGACTTTGCACACACCTTTGAACTTCCTCTAGTTTTTTACATCTTTGATAACACTGGGCACATTTTTTTCCATTTTAATTCTAAGCTGAATACCAGTTGTAATCTTTTTGCCTACTTAGACTGGTAATGGACACTCTCGCTCTTTTTCAGCTCAAAATTTCCAAACCAATGACTGAACAATGATTGAAAGAGGCAACTTAGGTCAGGCCTGCAGACAAGCTGAGTTTGTATTTCTCTTGATACTTTAGAAAAGGTTCTCAGGAAGGATTAGATCTTTCAAATCTTGTGTCAAATAACAGTGACAATCCAAATCCCCTTTCAGCCTTTTTGACCCCATCCTAAACTCTCACCAATCAATATTTGGTGCCACTAGAGATCTGTCCACCTAGACTTAATGCTTTAATATTTTTAGAAAACAGTCACCAACTTAAATAGTTATTACTGTTATCTTTCCCTCCAAATGCGTTTGAAAAACCAGTTGCAGTTTCTTCTGGTATTAAATGTTATCGTAGAAAAGATTTTTTTTTGTTTTTTTTTCATTTTGCTGTGGTTTGCAATCATCTTAAATCTACAATTTTTGCAGCGCTAAGTATATGTTTTTGCTTGTGCAGCACCGATGTGAACTGTTGTAACATTAAATGGGTCATAGACATACATTTTGACTTGACTGGAAACTCACCGAATTCAAACAGTAAACATAAGCCAAAATTCATTTCAGTTAAAACATGTGGTAAAAGGGAAGAATTTCAAAGCTGGGACACCTGGCAGGTTTCACAATCCATCAAGTAACCTTTGTCCGCATAATCCACTGCTATCCCCCCTCTGCTATAATGGTCTCTTTTGACTCCTCTTCCCTGTGGTGCAGGTTCTTTCAAATATCCATATTTGGTTTAATTTAACGTGCTTTGCATAAAGGAACAACTGCAGAAATGTGTGTGATTGTTGGAGAATTAAGAATTTGTTCCTAGATACCTTTATATTTACTATGAGTTAAGGTTTAAACTTTGTTAAGTTAATTTCCCTTAAACTTTGCAAGCTTATAATATGAATGGTCAAATTTCAAATCTGGATCCTTCCTAAATTTGACTTAAGATTGTGCTTTGACATTGTAGCAGTGATTGTGAAAAATCAGTTGACAAACATGCAAAAGCTCAACTTCTGTCTCAGCTATCCAGAACATCCTCTTCTATAAGTTTGTTGCATCCTTTATGCAACTTTACTTTAACAATGGCCTTCATCTTACCTCTATTTCATAGACGACATACATGTAAAAGGAGAACTATAATTTCATCTAAAAACACCATGATTGCCTTTCAGTTTTATTATAAATTAACCTTCAAAGTGTTGTATATTGTTTTGTAATGTGTTTTAAACCTGATTTTTTTTGCCATGGAATTTCTTCAGGATGCGTAATTGAAATACATTTACAAACCTTACAATTTTTTTGTAAAATTACAACTTTTTATTTTATTTTTTTTTTACAGTTATGGCCAATTTTGTGTTGGTCTGTCACAGGAAATCCCCCCGAAATTTGCACACAAATTTGCTATTATATTTAAAAATAACTAAAAGGGAATGATTGCTTTTGCAAAAAAACTGTGAAATCAATCTCAACAGCAGAAGAAGCAGTGGAAAAAAGTGAAAAGTAAATATTTTTACCTAATATTGGTTAAAGAGAGGTGGTGGAGGGGTTATCAAAAATATAACTGTCCCCTTTTAATAATGAGTCAACAACAGGAAAAAAGGCTAAACTCCTGGTCACAGGTTAAATATGTGAGACATTCAAACATCCACATCATCTCTCGCTGACACACCAATTGAGCCGCACAGCCAACATCAAAGATCAGCTCAGCTGCGCGCCTCAGGTGTTTCTTCAAGTCCCTGGTGAGGTCAGCCTATCCCTGGGGGGGTCATATTCCTCTAATAAGAGGTGTTTGTCTGGACACGTCTGCTACCTGCAGGGATTTCCCATTTGACACACAGCCTGAGGATAGCAGGCCAATCAGATTAAGCAGCAGGGAAAAAGATAAACAGATTGGTGTAAAACCCTCACTTGCCAATATGCTTAGGTTTTGTCTCTAAATAAATCTCTCATTTTTCAAATAATATTACATTTAATTTTACAAATAGGATAAACAGCCAAAGTAGTTGGTTTTGTCCATTTTTAAGTGATGCTTTATCTTAAAGTACATGAACATGCATTTTTATTGATAAGTTTAATTTCCGTAGCAGATATCTAGAACCCAAGTAACCTAAGTGGGGTCATGACCCCAACTTTGGAAACCGATGACGTATGTTCTAGTTTTTAGTAGCTGGTCTTGTCAGGTGCTTCATTAGGACTACAGCTGCTACAAGCTGACATGAGGTTAATTACTGCACTTCCATCTTAAAATGTTTTATGTGATATTTAAATGTAAAAAATTTTATGTCATTTTGGCTTTTTAGTTATGTTCATCGGATACATTCTAATTTTTTAAAAGACCCATCCTCTCCACTTAAAAAAAAAAAAAAGAAAATGCACATGCACAACCCTGTACCTGCTCCCGAGAGGGAACTCCTATTGGAGACGAGCATGGAGGCCGACACTAAGGATGGCCTTATGTAAACATATCACCAGAAGGATTGAAAATTAGGAGGACCACTTATTTAGATGATCCACCTAGAAAAAGAAAATCCTCCACTGTACCTTTAAGTTAATAGTCAGATTGCTAAACTACACTCAGTTTGTAATGTATAGCTTATTTATGTAACTTTTTTGAGACACCAGTTACCTTGGAGCTGCAGTTGGGGTCCAGCATCAGTTCCAGATGCATCACTTAAATTGCAGGACCACCAAAATGGGTCACACCATGATGTCTGATTCCAAAGAGAAGGTAGAATTATTAATATTAATTATTATATTAATTATTATGTAATTATTTATTGAGCCTTGTTTTGTTAAAAATTCCCCCCTTAATTATTTTTTTATTTATTTTAACTAACAGTGGTCTAACGAGACACTTTTTGAGATTCTCTCATGTAGGATTTGTCAGGTCATTTAGTGCTTCAGTCTCTCTTTAGTCTCTTCAGGACTTTGGAGATTTATATAAAATCTTGTTTAAATAAATCCATCTATTTTGTTATAGACCATTCTGATGTACACATCTCTCTACCTTTACTTCAAGGTACTCTGATTTTTTTAACTCTGGTCATATTCTATCTGTTGAACTTTAAAGAGTTCTCTTAATTTTTGTTTTTAAACTCCAACCCGAGTATGTTTCGTTAGCTCCATCCACCACTTTATGACCAGATTGTAATGGCTACCTCCAGATGATAATGCAGCATGTCACAAAGCTTATATCATCTCAAACTAGGTTCTTGAAAATGACAATGAGTTCATTATGCACCAATTGACATCCACCGACACCACATTTCTGTCCAACAGTGTACATTTGGGATGTGATGAAATGGGAGATTGCATCAGACGTCCAGCAGAAACATTTTCAGCAACTGTATGATGTAATTCTGTTGGACCAGAGTCTCTCTGCATTGCTCAATGTGTGCCACAAAGATAAAGCAGCTGAAAGCTAAATCAATAACCAAATAATTGTGGAAATTTACCCTAAAATATCTGATCACCTCTTAATAATTTAAAGCAATGCTCCAAAAAAAAAAAAAAAAAGAACTTTAGGTCTGGATGTTGAGATCACACCTGCAATCTGAGTGTAAATAGACATGAAAAAAATGTTGAGAAACATGCCAACTTTTCACAATAACTAACGGAAATAAATATCCACCACATTATCTGCCTTTTGAAGCATCTGCCAGCTCTGCATATAAAAGGAATTAAGTGCTCCTAAGTCTGCACTTTGTATTGATTATCACAATTACGCACTATTACCATTCTATTATCTTCACTGACTGCCTTTAATTACACTACAGAACAAGAGGAAGAGTGAAGCTGGAGAAGGGGAGGGAAGCTCTGTGAGGACGAGACGCTACATGGAGAGACAGATGATGTGAGACGCTGCACCCAACTAATTAAAACAGAAAGTTTTTGTTTCAACGCTCTGACAGCGAATGAAAGTGGAGGGGAATTAATCTGCCTGTAGGGAACACAAGCTTTTCTCACACACACACTCAACAGGCCCTTGACGTATAGTAAAAAGGACCGCAGAAGGCTGTTGCCATAGTTACCCACCGTGGCGACACATCATGCGACAGACTTAATGCAGAGGTGTGTGTTTCATTTAAGCTTTTATTGTATCATCACCTTGACCTCTCCCATCATCTTCAGCGGGAACACGCTCAGTGAAAGGTTACACAGATTAAAACTTGGCGTTGCTGTTTACGTTGTTTCTATCAAAAGGTGGAAAACAATACAAACAGGCAAACATGAAATGTTGAAGGAAATGACTAAACCTTCACAGCAAACATTCTTTCGTCCCTCAAAATTTCATGTATAAAAAGCAGGACGTGAGCAGAAAGTTCATTGTCAGGAGTCCAGAGAATTCTAGTGTGGTAAACTGATAGGATACCAACAGTAAGTTTGTCATTGATAAATATGCCACAGCCAAGTGTTAGCAATACTGTCAGAAATAAAAAGAATCAAAAAGGGGAAGGCTACCTAAAAACCACAGTGGGTCTTTGGCTTCTGAGGAAATTAATGCTTAGAGTCTGCCAACTGTCTATTGAGTCAAAGGTTTTATGATCAACTTTGTTTGGCCTCCAGATTATTTCAAGAAAAGAATGTAGAATCACAGAATCTTCAAAGATTCTGCTTTTGATAGTTTTGCAGCATCAATTAAGCCACACAGCACCAAGAGCAATAAAAATGTACTGATAAATAAGAAGATAGACACTTGATTCTAGAGCAGGGATGGGCAAGTGAGTCCAATCCTAATCAGACGACTTGATGTTATGGCGGAGTCTGATGTGCTACTGCTTGGTTGGAAAGAAAACCAGCAGCGAGATCTGGTCTTTTCAAATGCTAATTATGTCTGTGTGTGTCCGAAGGTCCACCCTAATCACTATATAGGGAGCTATATAGTGGTCACGCCATTTTAAATGAGTGTCCGAATGTCTAGTTGATGGTAAAGTAGTGGACTCGAAATTTCCCACAACGCACTTCAAAAAGTAGTGATAATCCATGGTCACTAGACGAACAGATATATCCCAGCATGCTTTGCGTGAAGAGCTCTACTCCCAAAGAATCATGGGATTTGCTGTCACAGCGGCCCGACAGCAAAGACTAATAAAGATGGTGCAGTCAACACACGATGGAGGCGGAGTTATATGACCAGCAGGGAGCAAAAAGTAGTGATCATCTGACCGGACGATCAGTTAACTGAGTTCGCTAAAAAGTTCACTATAAAGTCCCTGCTCTATATAGTGATTGATGGATTTAGGGCTCAGGGTGGATGTTGGGACACCGCCTGCCTGGAAGATGAAGTAGCATTCATCCGACCTGTAAGTCATGCGATGAGGAATTGGAAAAACCGCATGATGGATGATAATGAATAGAGAACTGTAAATGGAGAGGAAACAAGGTTTCTGTTTTAATTAATATAAGGGTGAATAATTTGCTGCTTCTGGTTGAAAAAAAGAAGAGGATTGCAAAAAGCTTCTGCATTATAATCCATGTTTACTTCCACAAACACAAAACATGCTTGCTACTTATGACATCATTTTGACATCACATATATTTGGAACTACAAACTCAGAGACCGCCAGACCTCCATGAAGCAACAAATTTTACCAAATATTGTAACTTACACCTATAGCTAAATTTGCACATGAATTGGATAATTATCAAATTTAAATTAATTGTTCCTTGGCATGAGGCGCACCTCTGTTAAAAAATGTCCATGCAATCCGTTCAGAAGTTTTAATTTAATCCTGCTAAAAAACCAACAACGTTTCCTGTCCTTGTTTTTGTCTACATAGAAATATTTCTGGACTTTTTGATTCCAATGCTGAGACTGTCAATAGTGGGGAACTGCTAGTTCCACAAAATATCCCTATCTCACAATGTCAGAGAATCTTTTAAAACATTCCTGTATCCAGATTATGATCTGGATTATCACCAAAATTTAATGGGTTTTTCCTTGGCTGGAAGGACACATCTAATAAAAATATAATTAAAATCCGTCCATAACTTTTTAAGCTTATGCTCTTTCTGCTTTTTCTCCTAGTAGCTTCATCTGGTCTGTTCCTGTTTGGTTGTGATGCCGTCCCAGAGAGAAATATCAACTATGATGTCGTCATCAACACCTTTGTTTATAGATGTTCGAGATCGGCCTGTTTTTTCAGTGTAGTCCTGTTTCTCTGACTGTGACTGGCTGGATGTGCTCTCTTCATCCTCTGACATGGGGGCTGGCTCGGAGTTCATCTGCCTGGCTTTGTGTTACCTGGAGGGGGCTGCATTAGGAGCTGGTTGACCGTTGCCTTTTGAATGTCTGCTTCTTTCTGTATCTCTGCTTCTGTCTCCTTGAACCTCAGCCGGCCTCGCCAGATGGCCGCTCACGCTGAGGCTAGTTCTGCTGGAGGTTTCTTCCTGTTAAAAGGGAGTTTTTCCTCTCCACTGTCGCTACATGCATGCTTGGTGTGAGGGATTGCCTTCGAGTCAATAAGTCGCTGCGATCAATGAATCAATTTGACTGTATGATCTGGTTGAATTGTCTCTGTAAAGAGCCTTGAGATGATGTGTCGAATTGCTGCTATATAAATAAAATGAATTGAAGCTACAAAACCCACTGGATTAAATAGAAAAGATTAGAAAGAACTTTTATCTTCTTAGAGTAGGGAAATTTACAGTAGGTGGGATTTTTAATCTTGAGTATGTGTGTTTTAGGGCGAGTTACTAAACACAATATGGAGGAAACAATGAATAATGAATGAAAATATATAACCTGACTAAAACTGACCAAAAGGAAAGCATAAATTACATTTTTAAAAACACAAAGTATCAAATGGAATAACTAGAGGTATTAAATCCTCCAACACCCAACCATGATCATGGTTATAAGATATACAAAGGTCTTTCATCACAAAAAAATTATGTTAACATAAGCAAAGGAACATGTTTAAGTTGGTTTTCATTGAGCCAATCATTCAAAACCAACACTATCCAGTACCGATTTCTTTATGAACTCAGCAGAGTTATTTCACTCTGGAGTGCAGTCACGGATGCCATATGTGCCTAAGCTGTACATCATAGAAAGATGTATTCTGAATGAAGAAATGAGAACATTTTAAACTTTATCAAACCGTTCAATCAAACTTGGTGAAGATGTATTACGTTTCTCTTGTAAAGATGTATGAATTGTTCATTCCTGCCAATCCCTCCTACAGCGCACTATGAGGGTTAGTTTTTACTTTTGGAATTCTTTCTTTAACATAATATTCTGCTTTTTCTGTTTATCAGCAATCATAGTTAGGCTATGCAAAGAATAGACAGGTGAGTTTAAACATTTATGTTCATTACTGTTAACTCCGATTATCTGCTCAATTATTTCAAAATGGGAGCGCAAATATCCCAAATGCACTGTGAAAGCCAAGTGGCATGTCTGTAGAGTGTGTATTTCTTGATAAGAAATAAAGCTTGAGGTTTTGTAGAAATATTTCTATCACACTGATCCACTCTAAAGATAAGTTCTTCTGACCTGAGCACAGCCCTGAGCTAAAATTGAAATCTGCTGTTTTAG
This sequence comes from Cyprinodon variegatus, assembly GCF_000732505.1. Taxonomy (NCBI): domain Eukaryota; kingdom Metazoa; phylum Chordata; class Actinopteri; order Cyprinodontiformes; family Cyprinodontidae; genus Cyprinodon; species Cyprinodon variegatus. The sequence continues at coordinate 18,015 of NW_015151813.1, read as the reverse complement.
TCAAACTGATGTACTGCTGCTTCCAATTACCTCCTACCATCCAATTCAGCTTCTCGTTACAACTCCCTCTGGAATGAAAATATAGATTAATACTCCTTTCCTTTCATTTATAGAGTTTCATGAAACATTCGTAAGTCGGAGTTCTTCAGCTTTGTGAGAATTGATGCCGTGCTCCTGCATATCTGTGCCACTGTGGCTCAAACTTCCTCACATAAATATTACCTAGAAGCAAGCCTGTTTCTTACAGAAAATGTGATATTTTCTATCTGGTGATATATGTTAGTTTTGATGACTTATACCAAGAGGAAGAGCTTATGATGGGTTTTCTTTTTTCTTCTGTAAAGATGAATGAGGCAGCAGACTGTGAAGTGCATGGAAAAGGCAGTGTTTTGCATTTAAATCTGATGAACACACCAGTAGCTGTAGATAAAGAAAAATATAGCTTTCACTTTAGCTCTTACTATGCAGCATCTCAGAATTCAAGGTAGACTCCGATTAAAAAGCAATCACTCTTCACCTGATCATCCCCTTCTTTTTATTCTTGCCTTTGAAAAGACTCACATGCATACCTATTTAATGCAATGCTAATTCACAGGAAGACAACATGTTAGCCCATGATAAGCTGCAGGGGCACAGACTGCAGTGTAAGTAGGTTAGACCCCAAGAGCCCTGAAGACACAGTCTGGCTTGGAACTTTTAAAGAATTATGATAGTGTTGCAACATCTGCTGCCTCAGAGGAAGACAGACAGTGATGAATGGCCAGGTGTGATATGTGTGTGCACACACAGAGCAGGAAACAAAGGACCCATAGAATGAATGTGTGTATAGGTGAATCCACAGCTTACATACAGGCTGGCTGAGGGACCGCTTTAATAAGCAATGCATACATCTGTGTCAGACGACAGTTTTTGTTTGCTAGGAATCACTAATTAGCAGTGGATGTAAGTATGCATGGCATGTGTGCGCCCAATACCAACTGTCAAAAACGCAGTAATATGTTTGTGATGGTGCACTGTTTAATAGCTGCCAACAATGTCCGTGTGAATGCATCTCCAGATGAATAAATAATCCCCCCTAGAACAGATAAAGATTAATGATGTATTTATCATCTAGTGACAAGAGCTTAATGCTGCACATTCAAGATCGGTATCTTGACTGCAGCCCTAAAGCCCAGCTGATGAGATTGTTGAGCTGCAGAAAATACAACAGTCTTCACTGTCAGAAAAATAATTGCTATGCTACAGAAACGTGACATGAACAACATACCGTTCATCGCTCTTTGTTGAATCATTTGTAGATGCTAAAACATAAAGTTTGCATAAAAGCTCTCCAGAACACACACATGCATGCAGGAAGCCATTTTTACTGTCTGACATTAAAATAAGACTAAATTGCTAAAACTTTATACGTTGTAGGTCAGTTAGGATTATTGTACTTCAGCTAAATGCCAGCAAAATTTGATTCTTTATTACTTTCTAATTTTAAAGCTTCAAATTCCTCCTAATTGAAGACACTAAAACATTTTTTTCTTTAGGTTGCTAAGTAACTAACTTAGTGATACACTTAAGGTCATATCCAGTTTGGACCAAATCTCATCCTCGCTTTGACTTTCTGGTGGATTTCCTTAATATGAGCCAAACTGAACCAGAATAAAGTGGATATAAAATTAAAACATTAAGATGAATCATAATTGAAAGCAAGCAGACTGAAAACAATGGCTATCAGGATAATTTTTAGCTGGTAGCAGCAATAATTGCACAGTGGTCTCACCTGGCCTTCCATTGGTTCATCTGAAAGCAGCTTCTCAGCTGGTTTTTCCAGCAGCTCCATCCAGAGCTCTATAGGGTAACAACCCTAGTGTCAGTTTTTTTTACGTCAGTTTTACTAAAAAAAGGTAATCAAGTTATAGTTCAGACAAAAAAAAACCTGGGAAGCCTTGTCTCGGTTCTCTTTTCTGGTTGGTCCCACACAGGTGAGAATCATCAGTCAAATTAATGGAGCATGCAGCTTTTTCAGTTCATGCAGTTGCTGCTTCAGGAAAAAATGCAACAAATAAACTGACAACTACAGTTGGTTTTTTAGCTCAGCCACATTTTCAAAATTTAGGAATAGGAAACAGTGTTCTTGAAATGTGGACTTAGGCAAATGAATATTGAAAAAAAATATATATATATATGTTCTGCAAAATAATTATCACATTGTTTGAAATTTAACATATTAAAAAAGTTAGTATCGCAACATAGTGTATGTAAATGTATGTTTTCAACCATATATTTATAATCATACCTCTAATTTTCCAACAGTGTACCTGCAGTACGGTACATGGGGCACAAGCAATCAAAGATTTTTACACTAGAAAACTTTGCATGTGTTTGGTTATTCTATTTCAACAATTTAAAAACATCCCACCACTGTGTCAGATTTCAATTATGACTATTTTTGCCTGCTATCTCTCTGCCACGGTAGAGCTGAAGACAGTTACCGGCAGTTTCTCATAGCGGGAGGCTCTGTGACGATAGAGACACTATTACATCTCAGCAACAGATGGTGAACGTTTCACAAACCTCATGTCCAAAAAACCTGAACCCGTTGAAAAATAGTAACAGAGACTGTTAAATAGGAAACGCTGGCAATTTAAGTATGACTGAATTTATCCTGGAGAGGAGAAAAGATCAAATGCTACCATAGAGAATAAAAGAAAAATGAGACAAAACTGAAGATACATTAATGATAATTTGGTGTCTTATAAGGTATTTAATATGTAATTCAAAAATACATAAGTTTTTTAATGCATCACAGGTAAAAATCCAATATGAAAGTTCTGTAGAAAAAATACTTAAGACAATAATACCTGCATTACCGTTAACTAGGAATCTAAACACATAAACTAGTGGAGAAATGGCCCCGACTCTGAAATCTAAGCACAAATTGTAAGCTTTTTAGTTAAGGTGTATCTCCATAAAGAAAAGCATCTTTACTTGTAGAAAAAAGACTATCTGTTCAATATCTTCTTCTTCTTCTTTTGTAGCAACTAAAGCTTCTATAAAAATGACCCCTCCACATTTGCTCCTTTGTTCTTCTCAACTGGTTCTTCAGGGAAAACTCTGGGTGACGGAGGTGACTTGGGGACTTCAAGGGTCTTCTGTTCAGTTTGGATTGGAGGCAGGATGGACTTGGATCCCACATTTATATCTGAAAAACAAAAGCAAGCAGCAGGTCGATCAGTTACTGTAGACAAAATGTCAAATGTTTACACTGCATTGTGGTTGAATCAGGCTTTTTTTTTTTAATAAAAACCTTTAAATAAAGTTTATTGCAAAACAATAGGTATAGTTCAGCTTTGGGCAGCAGCAGTTTTACCATAAGAATGAGGGATTTAATTAAGAACAATTATTGATACAAAAGCTATATTCTTGATTCCAGTATTCTGTGAAATGGGTGTAATTTTTCTATTTAATATACACATGCAAATATCCTAGCATAATAAGCCATACCAACCCTTGAGCAGTTCTGTTGTTTGTACCAGTATGGAATTATGTAGCGGTTTAACCATGCCAACGGCTGACCTGGGACCTGCTGGAACGGAGCTGGCACTAAACGCATCAGAGCTACAAGTAAAAAAAGATGCAAGAAACCCGTAAGGTGAGATTCAACACGGAAGGAAGAGATTGTTTTCAGTATTTCATTTTCAATTAACAACAATTTAACAATTAAACATTAGAGAAAATGAATCTTTACTAGAGTATAACAATGCACACAGGAATATTATGACCGGCAGAAGCAATAAAATCTGAATTTATGGGTGGGTAGGTTTGTAAAAGTGTCAAACTGAGCATTTATAGCAAATGTGCAGACATTTGTCCTCACATGGCTCATAGAACTTAACAATCTATAAAAAAAAAATAACAAAAAACTTCTACAGCTCTGGGTTCAGAGGCAGAGAGTCTCCTCTGCAAACAGAAGTAGGAACTGAATACAGCTGATTTTATACATTTATAGGAAATGTCCAAAGTTTAACTATTTGACTTAATTTGCTTTTTCTCACAGAGTAACACTGGTGTCCAAAGTGCGGCCTGGGGGAATTTGCAGTCCTTGGTTGGATTTTGTGTGACCCCAGACCCCTGTTAAAGAATGATACACATTTGGCCTCAAGCGCGGATGGAGATTGAGATTATTTCAGTTTCTAAAGAGGGAAAATTTTATACAAAATAAAATAATCGTACAAATGGAACTGTTAGGTGCAACGTAAATTTCAATGTGACCAAACCTTTTGCATTCATTTCAGCTCTACATTAAATAGAACCTAACTGTTCCAGTGATTTTTACTTAAAAACTGACTGGTGCAAATTTTCTATTGATAGTTTAAAGAAACTTTGCTATATACAGCAACCACCATCGATCCAAATCATGCTTTGATCTGTCAGAATATAATCTTTTTTTTTTTTGTAATTTCTGTCAGGTCAGGCCAAAATGATTGCAAACTCTCTCCCTTTCTTCTGAAAAAGGAAAATGCTCAGAAACCTCTCAGTGAAATAAGTCTAGGGCTGCAACAAATGGTTATTTTGCAAATTGATTAATCTGTCAACAATTTTTTCGATTAATTATCGGATAGCCAAAGTCCTCAAAGAATTTTTTATATGAAATTCAACCAGGTGAAACTAAAAAGTTTCATCTTGAGGAGTTCTAATAGAGCATTGAGACAGATGAAAAGGTTTTTTTTTTTTATCTTAAATGCAAAATATTTATATATTCTTTATAATTTTGGTATAATTACTGCTGTAAGTCGGTTGCTCTATCGGCTAAAGGCATGTTTTACAGTCTCTATACTCCATTTAACAATTTATTGATTAGTAAAAGTTGATGATTATTTCAATAATTGATTAAAACGATTAATTGTTTCAGTCTTGAATAAGTCAGTAAATATACTCATCTGTTTCCTGCAAAAAAAACTGCTAAGCTATTTGTTTTTTATTGTGACTTTTTTTGTTTTTCCTGTGACTACTTGGATTCATTTTAGTAGCATGTGACAAAAGGTTTGGGAACAATGGAATAAATATATTTATTTCAACACATTAACATGGATCGGACAATCAGTAAGCATTTGAAATTCTTTTTTATTTTTAACTCTTTTTTGTTCCTTTACCTGCTATCCTCTTGAAAGATCACACCAGCATCCTAATAACGTTGCAGTGATAATGTTTTTAGTATCAACCTTTGCTAAATAACACAACAGGACTAACAAAGTTAGTCTAAAAATGGCAGACAAACTAGCATGCAAAACAGTTTTTTTGTTTTTTCTTTAATCAATCTGGTCATGTTTGGTAGCTACTGGTGGGGGTGTATGCCTGGACCCAGACATACCCAGGCTGGAACAATGCAAAACAGCATTAACAAACAGTTTGTTTTAAATAATTCAGACACCTGGTACTTCACCCTCAATGTCAAAATCATTCTGAATCATTAAAATGCAGTTATTGTAGGACAAGTGTTGCGATTACACCAAATTGGCCCAACAGTGAATGGCGACTTTAAATTAGGCCCTGGAGTGAAGTGGAGTGGCTGCCACTTACTCGTACCCTTTGAAGAGCTGGCTGTACAACCCTGGTCTCTTTCCAGCAACTGCTTCCCTAGCCAGCTGCTCTCGCCTCCTCATGGAGGCCAGCTCCTGCAAAGAGGAGAAAAGGAAACACCTCTTTTGAGGCCAGCTGAGGATTTCTTCTTTAAACATTTGATTGATGTCCTTTTAATTTCATTCACAGACTTTACTGTCACATAATGTTTTCACAAACATCTAATAACTCACAATAAATGTTTTTGGGGGGCTGAGCTCTGCCTGGATATTTGTGAAGCTGGGCGTGAAGAGGGAGGGTGAGGGGTCGAGGGCTGATCCAAGGAGTGTCTCCGATGCATAAGGTGATGGTGGATCCTCTGCTAAAAAATGACCTGAAACATATTATTAGAGCAAAAGTTTCACATTCATGCCATTTATACCAAATACTGAATAATAAAACTCCCAAAAATTGTGATACTAATCTAAGGCACTTAGTGAGAATGACGAACATATTGAGGAGTTAACTTTTTGGAGAAATTAGCAGTCAGAAATTTTTTTTGTTTTTTTTTTAACCCTTGGTGTAAACAACCGTCTTTTGGAAGTTTTTTCTAATCTGTGTTTGTGCAAAAATCTGTCTCTGTGGGGACTTGTTAAAGATGTAGTGGAGGATTTTCACAAATTTATGAAAAGTCCCGCTCTCTCTTGAAAAAAAAAAATGCACATGCACAACCCTGTACCCCCTCCCGAGAGGGATCGTCTATTAAACACATGCAAGAGCATATACGAGCCCATCTCTCCTTGTGCATGCTGTGTTTAGAAGTTGCTGCTTACATCGCTCATACAAGCTTACTTTCCAAAAGAAGATTTGCAATTTTTCCACTATGTGAGACTCACCACCGTTAAGTTAAAATGGGGATGAACACGTAGGATGGCCTCACATAAACATATCACTATAATGATTAAATGGGAGGACCACTTATTTAGATGATCCACCCGAAAAAGAAAATCCTCTGCTATACCTTTAAGAAGACAGGAGTTCAGCAATTTCTTTATGGACCCCTTACAAGCATTGGCTTCTGGTCAGGGACCTCCTTTGCAAACTAACAAACAATAGCACAAAAAAAATCTACTTTAAGAAAGTTTTTCTTGCTTTTATATCTATTCGGGGAGGTTGTCATTACTTTAGTATATGAATATTAGCATTTTTCCAAAACTGTACTATATTTGGATTTAATAACACGCCTTTAAAAAAGAACAGAACAGAGTAAAGCAAACCTCATTCAAGTGTCTGCCGTAGGGCTGAGCTTAATGTCTGTCGGTACCATACGTATGTCATTAACCACCTGTAGACCATGGAAGGTTAAAACGGATATTAGAGGGAGATGAAAAGCCAGATTTACACAAGTAGGTTGTTGCAAAAGGAAAAAAAGGCATTTTATGGCCCTGTCAGCCAAGACACTTCAGCTCTGATCCTCTGATTTTTTTTTCTTAATATATTTCTATAAGTCATATTATATAAGACTGAGATGGACTGGCGGCCTATCCAGGGTGTACCCCGCCTCTCGCCCATTGACTGCTGGAGATAGGCACCAGCACCCCTCGCAACCACACTTGGGATAAGCGTGCTAGAAAATGGATGGATGGATAAATAAAAATAATTTCTTAGATTTTATGTTAAAAAGAATTGGATTCCTTTTTGCGAATCTATTTTCCTTCTTTTTGATCTTGTTTCAGCATCTTTTTTGTCCTTGTACAGACCACACTTTTAAAAACAAAATACAACAATGCGTTGACATAAATTTACCCTTCCCTTTCATGAAACAATTTACTGAAACTTCGCGTGGTGAAAAAAAATAAAAAAAAATCCAATTTAAACCTGATGTCAGTTCTTACTGAACAGGGATCTGCTGCAGGCACTCAGTGAGAGTTTGTGGACACAGCAGACAAAAATAGGTTCCTTCTAACCATTCTTAAAACATTGTGGGGTTAAGTGTAGTATTTTCACTAACCCATGACACTAAAGACTTTATTTGACAACTGTCATGTTAAAAATAACAGATTTAAATGAAAAAAGCAGTGTCAGTATTGTGCCTATTTAATGCAATTGACCTATGATGTCAAACTCTAGATATTATGAGAGACAATATTACAAAAATTGTTCATAAATGAATGAGATGTGAAAAACTAAAAGGAGTAACACCTGTACTGCTGCTGACAGAGAAGAATCCACTGTTGGTCTTTCCTTCCTCCTCTTCCTTTTCAGCTAACAGGTAGTCCTTCACCACTTGCTGCAAGGTCTGGTAAGCTTCTTCCCAATCATCTTAATAAATACAGACATAAATAAACACACATGAGGAAGCCTGGTCCTCAACACAGCCAGCGTATCCAACCTCAAAGAGCAATGAATCAAAGATATGGAGATTTTGACCTTGGTGTAATGAGGAGCTTGCAAGCAGTGCATAAAAGTGATGAATGTTTCCTGCTCGCTGTTTGTTCATCTCATTAAGAAAACAGCTAATAGTCAAAGTGCTATCAAGAGGAAAGTTAAACACACTGATCCTGCAGTTAAATGTGGATTGAAAAGATATTAAAGATTATGAAAATATGCTTTGTTTACAATAAAAGGAAAACAGGGAACAAATAAAATGCAATGATAATAATTTATGAAATTAAAACTTCAATCACAAAATGTCTTTTTTACCACATGGGATGATGTTATTGAAGAATCCTGGACGTTGTTCACTGGTGTTTATGTACAGAGCCACACGTTTTAATGCAAAATCAATCTGTGCTGGGGGGTGGAGTTTGAGGCTTTTCAAGTGGCTTATGAATTTCTCCATCTGGGTGGGTATGAGCAGGATGTATCGAGGCTCAAAGTAGGTCTTCTTTAGACTTAAAACACCCTGAAAAAAAATGAGTCTCTTACAATTTTGAGTTACTCTTTTATTAGTAAATGCAGAATACATAAAACATAATTTTAGCTTTATATGTAAGTTTCACACAGGTACCTCCAGCTCCATGTGTACACAGCAAACCAGTCCATCTTCCACTACTTCCTCAATAGCTTCTCTTGTGAGGCCAAACATATGACCGTTATACTGCATAGTTTGGATAAACTTACCCTTGTGTAAGAAAACAGAGAGGAAGAAAAAAGACAATTTTAAGTATAGCTGTGTTAAAAACATATGTTTTCCAATTCTGTATTAATTAGGCCCGAGCAGCGACAGCGCTGCTGCGAGAGCCTATTGTATCTGTAGTGTTTATTATTAGGCCCGAGCAGCTCACCGCTGCGAGAGCCTATTGTTCCTGTACCGTTTATTAGGCCCGAGCAGCGACAGCGCTGCTGCGAGAGCCTATTGTATCTGTAATGTTTATTATTATTATTATTATTTTTCTCCTTACAAATAAAATGGCTTTTTGGAGGCTTTACCATATTCCAAAACTCACCAAAGTTTGCGGACGCATCAGACCTGGTGAAAATTTACGTATTTTAATGGTCCCGTAAAAATTGCAAACCAAATGCCTCAACGGCGCCACCTTAAAATTTTCAAAACACCCTCCCCATTGACCTTTTTTTCTCTTAGAGACATGAAAATTGGCACACTTGTAGAGTGCCCTCACACTTACAAATAAGTCAATTAATGTCATACTAAATTGTGTTCAGGAAGTCGGCCATCTTGGAGTAAATTTCAAATTTTGACCGTGATTTTGCATTTTTAGCCTCTCTATTTGATCGAACTCCTCCTGGGGATTTTGAGCCATCGGCTTCAAACTTGGTGTGTATGCAGATAAGGCATGTGAGATCAAAACTTATCAATTTTTTAGAGTTTTTCAGCATTTTAAAGGGGTGTGGCCAGGCCTGAAAATTGGCGTACTCGCCAACGATTTTCTAAGCCCAATAACTTTTACATATAAAACTGAAATGACACCAAATTTGGTAGTGTTGATCCTCTCTAGTTTCCAAACAAAACTGTATATTAAAACTTTGACATGACTTAAGCCACGCCCCCTGATAACCGGAAGTAACGTCTTGTACTTGGAATGGTCTCTCTCTGTCCTAGTTGACCTCATCAACCTAAGACTGTGTCAGCTGACAGACAACATGTTGTCCTAACTTTGTTTAAGGCACAGAGAGCTTTAGTCAAATGGTGTTGCCGTGGCGCCATGGCGAAGTGAGGTGTTTCGCCATGAAAATACGAATGGCTCTCATTTCCCCATTTATAATCAGATCTGCACCAAAATCACAAGAGATGATCCTAGTCCAACTCCAAACAGGAATCCAGAGCAATA
>NW_015151813.1:4062-5669 GCF_000732505.1 Cyprinodon variegatus | reverse complement strand
AGTTCATGACAGTATGTAATTGAAAGTAGGAACCACTATGAAAACTCCTCACATTTAACTATGAAGGATCTTCAATCGAATGATGTACTTATAGAATTTTGATACTCTTGTCACACAATTGCAGGACATAGCAGGGAGTCGAACCCTGTCCCACAAGGGAGCACCACTGCCAATGTCTTTTGCTTTTTGTGTTATATGACAAGGTGAAGCAAAACTTGCATTAAGAACAGCATGAAAAATTTATACATTTTATGTTTCGCCAAAAAGAAGAAAGTATGTTCTAACCCATAAGTGTTTTTATTTATCTCTGAATATGAGTAACTACATATTTTAGAAATTACTGTTCTTAATGCAAGAAACAAAACCTTTTAATGGTAGTGATGAGGTTTTTTGCCACTAAAAATAACTAAATTTGTTCTTAGTTTGTTTGCTGTAACAACATGAGAAGTTTTAGAAAAGTTTACATCGTAGAGATTTGCAATTAAAGTAGCATTTCCATTTCAAAATACTACATGTACTTAAACTACAAGAACTTAAAACCACACATTACGCCCTCATGATCACTAAAATATGTTGCGACAGTCAATGCATCCATTTCATACACTGTTGACTTTAAGTACACATGATCAATCAGAGTTCCCCTCTCTGTAGTTGGTCCCCTGACTTTCTGTACAAAACCCCTGTCAGTCATAAAGTTGCAGATGGTTGAGGTCTTCAAAATATCATCATTGAAATCTCCCATCAGTGCTATTGTGTCACTTAGTGGTTCAAGCCATTCAAGCAATCTTCCCAGATTTGCTTTAAATATGGAATGAGGATACAGTGGTGGACGATATATAACCACAAGTATGATATTGAAATCATACAATCTTATCACTCCACATTCCAGATCAACACTTGGTGGTTTCAAGATTTCAAGTGACAAACCTTTTACAGTATAGATGCCAACACCACCATGTTGCTGGTCTTTAAATGCCAACAATGCCTTTTCTCTGCCAGAATATGCTAAACCTCGTGGACAGCTGTTGAATGTGTAACCATCAATATTTATTGCATCTGTTGTGGAAACAGGCAGCCACGTTTCTGTTACTGCAATGCAATTAGGTTTTAATTGTTTTGTACAAAATGCTACATCTTTCACATGCCGGTTCAGACTTTGCACATTCATCAAAAACACAGTTAAACAACAGTCCTTAAATGTGTCGAACTGTGTAGATCCAGTTAAAAGGGGTGTCATACTCTCAACAGCAAGTTGAACATCATCTTTGCAGTAAATCTTTTTCTCTTTGAAGTCCTGAATAATCAATCCAGAAATGTTTTTTACACGACTCAAAGCTACATAAGCCTGACCAGCTGCAAATATTTTGTCAAGACAGACGACAGCTTTGTCAACAGTTACACCTTGCACTTTGTGTACAGTGACAGCCCATGCCAATTTCAGAGGAAACTGCCGCCGCATTCCACCTTTACTTGTTGCCCGTTCTTCCTCTGGTTCAATGGGTGTTGAATCAACCAGATCTTGTGACAAACACCGGAAACTCTTCCTCTTCATAACACCCACGCGATGGTCATCAAATTGAATATAGACTTTTTTAGGAAAGTCTTTG
>NW_015151813.1:0-1398 GCF_000732505.1 Cyprinodon variegatus | reverse complement strand
TAGTAATCCACAATCTTACCAATGGGATTTGCCGGAGACATGAGAACTTCTTTTAAGAAAACATGAAAACGGAAATCAAACATTCTGGCTGCAGTGACAGGGTTCCGACGCAACAGCTCACACCTGTCTTCATATTGTAACTGTTCCAAAGTCTGTGTTCGACCTTCCTGTCTCAAAATGGTATATAGGAGATTAGTCCATCTCATATCAGCTGATGAAAATGATGTAAACCAAGTGGGTTTACCAAGTTGTCTAACGCAAGCCAGGATGTCACGTTGTGCAGCCTGCCAAAATGCTGGTGTGCCTCTAATAGGCTTTAGGAAACGATATCCATCATCGAACTCCATCAACTTATTTAAGGAATTTTCATCCTTTAGTATATTGGCTAAATTTTGAGATGTGCAACTTTTTCCTTTTCTTAAAGCTATAGAAACATTTGAGTTAACCTGTTCCAGCTCTGACATGTACTGTGCAAAAAAGATGTACTCCACATTATGACCAAATCTGCCATCAACATGTAATATTCTATTGTTAAAATAGCGAGACAACGTCAGCTGATGTTTTCTGCTTTCATGATAAGTATTACCACCTGAAGGAAACAGCACAGGAAAACACTTTGCTTCATTTGTGCAATCAGACAGCAACTTCACAGGATTATTACCTTCACCTGGAGCTAGATTTAATACATTATCAAAATATTGATCCAATGCTTCTTGGCCTATGTCTACTGGCATAAGACAAGTATCTTGAAACATACAATGCTGTTGTCTGTCATGCAATAGCTCATCATCCACCTCATCTTCATTTATACTAGTACTGTCTTTTTCCGAGCAACTACTTTCCTCATTAACAGGCTCACTTTCGTCATGTGAAAACTCATTTATCCAAGATTCATTAAACTGTATATCTTTATAATGCACGTTGCATTGTTTGAGATATTGCACAGCTTCTTGTACATGCATTGTATCTACATACTGATAATCATAATGGCCCTTATATGTTAATTTACGCTTTAACTTTACAGGTAGCAAAGAACCTTCCATATTGCTGCGTGGTAACAAACTACATGTCTCAGATATATTAGCTGGAACACATGTAATTGGTCCATGGCAACCATTTTGCCCACCTTTAGGCAACGCCAAAAGCTTCATAAATGGTATGTGTAAAGCAATCAAGTGTTGCTCTAAAGTATTTAAACATGCTAACTGAGGTGGAATGGGGTCAAGACTTAGGTTATTAATAGAACTTTCTGGGGGCATTTGACCTTTTCTAATTTTATTATCACAAGTGTGACAGATGTATAGTTTGTTTTTAGATGAACGAAGGAAATCACAGGGTTTTACACATCCAACAGTGCACCTGTGCACATAATCTTCCTTTATACATTGTTTTGCAATT
>NW_015151812.1:172194-176503 GCF_000732505.1 Cyprinodon variegatus | reverse complement strand
TCTAAGCTCCAAATCATTCAGAGACTGAAACAAAAAAACTTTGTAAAAATAAATTACTCAGAGTCAGAATCTCCATCTTGTTCCGATAATCAGGACTGCTGTTAGAAGAAACGATGAAAAGCCGAAATAAAAAGGACCGCCTCAGCGCTCTAGCGGGAAACAGAGGAGATCTAGACATTTTACATCAGCTTATTTTTTATGCAAACAGAACCACATATAAATGTGTTGAACATGGGTTTTGTTTCTCAGAATACAGCGAGTCATCTGTTATTATTTCTGGAACCATTGGGGCGGAAAAAAGGCAGAAGAGGAGGCTGATAGTAATCCTGGACCTCATTTCTTCCGCGAAGCTGAAGGTGGCGTCCGAGTGTAGCTTCTGCTTCAGGAAATGAGTAAAGGGAGTTTCCACTTCAGTTTCCCCAACCTTCAGCATCTTTAATCTACTTTAATTAAAATAGCACAACACATAGACACATCTAACCTAGTCTAGATTATTCTAAACTACTTAAAATTATATAGGCCCTACCTATCACGTTTATACAAAATAATTATCACGTTTATACAATATAATTAGCAAAAAAAAGTGATAGCAATAGGCTTCTATAGCAATCTAATATTTTTTTTTTCTTTCTTTCTTTTGGCGTTGTCCCGATGGAAAGAAAAAAAAGACTTAGAAGTCTAAACTAAGAGGTTTTCTCCCAACTCTGATTGGTTTGAGGTTAAAAACTCTCTAAGTCCCCTATCTATGTTCCATTTAGCTGTTAACTAAAACATAAATAAATATAATAATTGAAACATAATTAAATTGTTATACTGAAATTGTTAACAAATTATTCCTTACAGCCATGTCTAACTTAAGGTATGATAAGCATCAGTGTTGGACACATTACTTTGAAAAATTAAATAATTATAGTTACCAGTTACTTCTCCCAAAAAGTAACTGAGTTACTAACTGAGTTACTCCACAATAAAAGTAACTAGTTACAAGTAAANTTTTTTTTTTTTTTTTTAATTAAATTTTTTTTTATTCAAATTTTTTTTAATATCAATTTTATATTAATTTTATATACATTTTATATTAATTTTATATCAATTTTATATTAATTTAATATCAATTTAATATCAATTTTATATTAATTAAGGCGGGACTTCCGGCTGTCACTTTGGAATGTGGGCGTGGTTTCGTGATTTGATGAAAGGTGGTTCATATAGTTTTTATTTATGTTTCACCATGCTGCTATATTTGTGATAATTGTTCTTTGGTGCTTGCTGTGTGCATAAAATGAACTTGGTGGTTTAATTGTGGGGAATCTAAGCTTTCTAACAATGTCTAACATGTCTACATTAGTAAAATTTTAACAATAGTTATTTTCATGCATTTTTAGGTCAAAATATATCAAACCGGTCGCGGGCAAACCTGTGGATGTTAAGACAAAGCATTTTTGTTGGTGGCTATTTCTGCTGCTGTCTCTATGTAACAACATGTTGTGTAACAACAAGGTGTTTTATTTTTGTAAGAGATTCATATGCGGATATGAATCTGATATCCTTTTCATGCAATGTGTTGTATCAACACATTGCATTAAAAGGGCAAATTTCGTTGATGGGGTTCTTTGTTCTTCAAGAATCCAGGCTCAGTCGGGTTACCGGTGTTTGTGGTTTATTATGCTCATATTTTCAAAACAGGGTGCAAAAGAAACTACAGTATATACATTTACAAGGTCCTCTAGGCCTCAGCCTCCCTCTAGTTACCAGCAATGTAACAAAAAAACAGAAAACAAAAAGGCCACTCTTCTTCCTACAGCCCTCAATAAATAGATTAAGCCCCTCTCCTCAGGCTCTATTATTTCTAATTTCCTCACATAAATCTGTTTTGTCCAAATATTATTACCTCTACACACAATCAGAATAAATATACAAAAACACATAATTTTTACAATTTAATTCCTTTCCACAGATTAATGGATTTATTCAAATACAGTCAACTTTTAACACATAAAAAAAAAAAAAAAAAAAAAAAAAAAAAAAAAAAAACCTAATCTGGTAAACATTTAGCGGGTCAAGTGTTGGTGACGTCACTTCCGCATTCTGACAACTCTGGCCTTTTAACCGCTGATTGAGCGTCGCCTCGAGTTTGAACCCAGCAATGACGCCAACAGACTGAAGACACGTCACGATAGCATACACACGTAAACGCACACACACACACACCCACGTACACACGCACACACACACACAGATAGTCAACCCCACTGAAATATTGTGTGCACTGTTGAAAACCGTCATGGCTTACCCGGGTCCGTTGATTCGAGTGCAGGTCACTTAGATGGAGTGAAATAATGATGATGGACAATGAAGCTTCAATTCGCCTTTTGCAAAAGGGAGAGAGCAGCAGCAGCATCTGCGAACAGCAACTCTGACCCCTTGTGCAACACAGGCTCTTTTTATTATCTTCATCAAGGAGAATCAGAAAGTCCCACAAGAAGTTACAGAGTGATTGTACTCCCTACATTCCTATCCCCATGTATGGAGTTGTTTCCTGTTTTTCTGCTCCCTTGTTAATCAGCTTTTTGTCAGGAATCAGTCAGCAGAGCCATGCTGTTGCTGGCTCTGCCTCTGTGTGCTTCCTCTGGAGGTGTTTCCAGTTGACTGGTGGTTGGGGCACTCACAGCCGGGTTGGTTTAGCAGCACCTCACTGCACTACAAGCACGGCCTGCGGACAGTAGGAGGACGCCAGAGTGTTACCAGTCGTGGTATGACTGCAGGCCACTGTCTCCTTCTCAAGATAAGTTACCCCTGAGCTGACCACTTACCTCTGTGTCTCCCAGGTTGCCTTCTGGCTGCTCACGCTGCCTTCTTGAAGGTACCTTCCAAACAACCCCCAAACTTAGTCCTCCTCTCCAGCTCTCCATCCTCCCAGAATCTGTCTGGTTCCTCCTGCTGCCCCTAATCTCCGCCACTGGTATCTGGATCACCTGCCGCCAACACCACAGCAGGCTGAGTCCTTCCGTCCTTCCCCAGTCTGGTTGCCACACCCTGTGGTAAGCCTGCATTCCTTGGCTCGTTTTCCTTGTGGTCCTCCACCCTCTAACTGGTTTCCCTTTTATTGCAGTGGTTGGGGGTTCCGATCCAGCATTTCCTTGTCTTCCCTGAGCGTCCCAGATTAAATAAACTGTTGAATCTGATCCTTGCTGCCGAGTGTGTTTCTGCATGTGGGCCAAATATGTTAAGCCAAACATGACACTTTTTCTGTGTGTGTGCGAGCAAGGTCAGTCTGAGCCCTCCCATCTGCACCTGTTGTTTTTGTTTGTTTTGTTTTGTACACTCTGTTCTGTAAATCTGCCCTGATAGATAAGAGCAACAAGTTTTGCTGCAGCTCTTTACGTCTCTTAGCTTAAATATGTGTATATATATCTTCAATGCCAATTTTGACAGAGTTCCACTCCAGCACAAACATACACCAGCTCATATATACATAAAGTCCTCATTTGTTTCAGTCCATTTTGGAGAATTCATTATAACTAGCAGTCCATTGCATGTAGGGCATCAGCAAAAAGTGTAGCTTCTCAGTGTGAATGCAAACATATAGCAGTCTGCTGGATTAACTTGCATATGTTACAGTAGAGGGAAATAAATCCTCAAAAGGCATGACTAACACCCATTAAACATATATCAGGCTATGACTTATTCCAAACTCTTAAACTAGCGATAAGCTAAATTACCAACTTAACTTCTATGTGTACCCAACAAATTACTCTTGACTAATAGAGGTAGCACAAATACATGTTTTTTGTTTTTTAGCACAGTGGATAAGGCAATTAAAGCATTACTTCTCAAGTTTTTTTTTTTTTTTTTTTAACTTAACTTAGCTTAAACAGTAACAAACAGCTGCCCTCATTTAACTTAAAGGCTCAATTTAAACACAAAACTGTCTAACAATTCTTGCACTCATTGAACCACCCACTTGCCATACATGGTGGGTGGTGTCCACTGGTGGCATCAGTGTCGCCAGATCCCATTTACTGGGGCACGTGCCCCAGTATAAATCTCATGAATATTTGCAACAGTGATACATTTTTTTTAATGCATCAATTTAGATAATTCCAACGGGAGAAGACGTATATTTCTACTCAAATGCGTAGCAAGTGTGTTGTTAACTCCAAATTGAGGATGTATTAGCGCCCCCACGTCAGTGCATGTCACTGCACGAACTGCAGGTAAACTAACACACTGCTCTCAACTGAGGTGGATGGGACACTGTGCGGCCACGACGCATTTTTAGATCTGGTAATGTTTCTTACCTGTCAAT
>NW_015151812.1:163545-171810 GCF_000732505.1 Cyprinodon variegatus | reverse complement strand
GGGGACATTAGTGACTTAGGGGGAAAGCATGATGGCCCTAAACAAGTGAAGTTGTCCCACTATCCCCAGCACAAATTTGGAGTAAAAAAAACTTTCATTTAATTCAAAATGGTTTGAAAGCTTTTTGTGAATGAAAAAGAAAGCCTTGTCATCAAGGATATGCATTGTGTTGTCAACTTGCTTGATAACATCATGTTCCCAACACTAACGCAGGTCATCCAGATCTCCCTCACAATCCCAGTCAACAGCTGTAGTTGTGAAAGGTCATTCAGTGTGTTGAGAAGGCTCCACACTTGGCTGAGGTGCACAATGGGACAAGACAGGTTCCATCATCTTGCTATTTTATCAGTTTAAAAGGAAGAACTTTATAAGCTGAGTCACAGTCTAGTGATTGACCGCTTTGCAAAAATGAAAAATAGGAGGTACACTTTAATGCTCAAAAAATAAAAGGAAAACTTAGTTTGGGTTGAGTTAAACTTTCCCCTGAACTAAAACTCTGAAACCTAGGAATTAATGATTACTTCAGAATATGTATAAGGAAACTTTTTTATTTTTAAAGTCGGTAATGTCTTATTTTTTATAGCTGCAATGTTGAAAATGTTCAGGTTTGTTAAAACAAATATGCTCTTACACTCATTAATACCTCAACTGGTAATTTTGGTCCGCATGCCTTTTAAGAGGTACCATACAGCATCACCAATAATGTACTGTGTACGGCAACATTTCTTGTCATATTGCCTCTTTGCATGTTCCACAGACTCCCCCAGTGCATCTCTGGTGATTTGTTGTGCCAGTTCCAGTCTTTCTCTGAGGTGCTTGAGATACTCTGGGGCTGAAGGGGCAGTGTCAAGGTCCGGGTGCAGGCTGGCCACCAGATCCACTGGCTCACTCACTTCCTGGCCAAACATCATGAAGTTGGGAGAAGTTGAAGTTGGCTTTGTTGCTCTATAGGCCATGTAAGCATAAGGGATCATGAGGTCCCAATCCCAGTGCCAACGCTCAGCTGATGTGGCCAGAACCTTTTGCAGGGTGGCATTGAATCTTTCAACTTGGCCATTGGACCGAGGTCGGCATGGTGTGGTGTGTGTTCTTTCAATACCAAACAGTGTGCTCATTTTCTAGAACACTTAAGACTCGAAGTTTCGGCCTTGGTCACTGTGCAATGTCTGTGGTGCTCCATAACAACACACCCACTCTGAGGCAAGCACTTCAGCCACAGTTACAGCCATGTCATTGGGTAGGGGAAAAGCATCCACCCAATTGTTAAAATAGTCCTGTATCACAAGCACATGCCGGTTGTGTTGCTCTGTTCCGTTTAGTGGCACCATGATGTCCAAAGCAACTTGCTCCATTGGGGCTCCCACTCCAACAGTACCCATGGGGGCTCATGGTGTCTTAAGTTGCCTAGCTTTGGACGCAGAGCTGGTACAGGTGCCACACCAGACAGCAACATCTTCTCTCATCCGGTATAAGAAGTATCCGGTCTGCAGGCGGGCTATTGCGCGCTCCTCACCGAAATGCCCAACAACCAGTCCCTCATGCATCTGTCTCGTGATATCAGGCCGGAGAACATGAGGCAGCACCACTTGTGGGTAGAACTCGGTGTCGTTCAGGCAGTAGAACCGCCTAACCAGTATTCCATCACGGATGTAGAGCCGCTTCCATTGCTTCCAAAAGGTCTTTGTGGCTGGGCTATATGGTGAGACTGTTACCCATGGGGGGTGCTCTTTGCTGGCCTCCATCCATGCCTTGATAGGTGCAATATCTGGATCAGCTTCCTGTGCTTGTTGTAGCTCCTCCAAGGACCAGCCGCCAAACAGTTCAGTGTTATTTGTCCTAGTGAGGTAGATTCTTGCAGGGGACTTTAAGTTGTCTGTGTTAGCAGAGAGAGCTTTATGCACCCCCCTGGACTCACTGCTGTGAAACCTGGTTATCCGTCTACCCCCACCTGACTCAGCATCGCCTGGTCGATTTCACGCAGCACAGCCTGATGACTGATTTTCACTGGCTGAGGGGAGGGGTTGGACAGATTACAGGGACACGACTGGCGGCAGGGTCGTCTGGAGAGGCTGTCTGCATTGGTGTGCAACCGGCCAGGGCAATGTATGATCTCAAAGCTGTACTTATCGAGTCTCTCGAGCCACCTAGCAAACTGTCCTACGGGCTTCTTCATTTTTGTTAGACACCAAAGGCTGCTGTGGTCGGTGTGGACAATAAAGGGGCCAGGAGATACTGCCACAAAAGTGATGTGAACTCCAACATGGCTAGCAGTTCCTAACCTGACAACAGCCAGATGCATGTCTCGCTCCGCCCAGCTCCACTCACATACATCTGGGAACCCGCTCATTGAAAGTGATTTCCCCAACCGAATTTATGGTCTGTCCAATCAGGACGGAGGGTGGGTGTGTCCTGGAGTGGAGAAGCGACCGTGAGATTCCAACAACAATGGCGGCTCGCATTAAGGAAGCAAGCGTTAGCATTGATGCTGCTATTTCTTCTGTGTTGTCCAATCTATCTGATATTGTTTAATTAAAAGAACATCAGAGAACGGCTTTGAAGGCTTTTGTTGGTGGAAACGATGTTTTCGCCCTTCTCCCGACCGGATTTGGCAAGAGCTTGATCTACCAAATGGCTCCTCCTCTCACAGCGTCACGGGTTAGCTTCGGTGTGAGTGGTTGAAATAGCACGTCAATAAAGATGACAGACAAGTGGCTTATCCAATCATATGCAAGGAGTTTTGATAAGGCCCAGCCTTCAGTAAAGGCAATTCCTATGGCGGGTTCCCAGATGTATGTGAGCGGAGCTAGGCGGAGCGAGACATGCATCTGGCTGTTGTCAGGTTAAGCAGTTCCCGCCGTGTGGTGCAATAGTTCTGTTCAGTCTTGGACAGTTTGCAACTCCAATAGGCCAGCACATGTCTCTAACCTGTTGAACTTGGGAGAGGATGGCACCGATGCTAACATCGCTTGCGTCAGTGTCGGATATCATATTGCCCGGGTCGAGTGGGAACCCCAAGACTGGTGAAGTAGTTAACAGATGCTTGAGTTTATCAAATGCCTTGGCATTCCTCCGTCCACTGAAACTAGGCGTGTTTCTTTGACAGGTTGTGGAGGGGTTCGCCTATGGAAGCAAAGTCTTTCACAAACTGTTAATAGTATGATTCAAGGCCAATAAATCGGTGGACCTCCTGGATTGATGATGGAGTGTGCCACTTCTGCACCTTCTGGAACTTTCTGGGGTCAGTGGCCACACCACCCTCCGAGACAATGTGCCCTAGGTAGGCAATCTGGCGGTGGAAGAGAAAACACCTGGCAGGTTTTAGTTTAAGGTTGGCCTGGTGTGTCATGATTTTCTTAAGAGATCTGACCCACATGCAGTAAACCACCAGGTTTATCCAGGGGAAGAAGGTTAAAAACATCCAGCTTGCAGGATGGCTTCCTGCTGAAAGGCAAAGACAGAAACACAGTTAGGCTCAGTGAAACAAAGACTCAGTAAGACGCAGCAAAACTCAGCTTGGCTAGAGTACCCAAAACTGCTGGCGTGTCAGTCCTGCTCTCAATCTCTGCTGTATCTGGTGATCAGCACTCTGTTGCTTCTCAGACATTATCCGGCGTGGTGGCTGCTTGACTGGAGTGCCTGGCGAGGTTATGATGTCATGCTGCACCAGGCTGGTGAGTCCATGGTAGAGGTCCCTGTAGTGAACATTTCCTCGTACCAGGTTCTCTTGTCCAGCCTCCAGCACCACATTCCGAGTCACTGTCACTGCATGCATCTTTGGTTTGTTTCGGGAATAGAAATAGGGCACTTTCTCCCCAAACAGCCCAATGTGGTGGTTCCCAAAATCAAGGTCAATTCCTGATTCAAGCTAGAGCTATCCAAGGGATTATCAGATCCAGTACTGGTCTCGACTGGGTTCACTGCAGAGGGGGACAGAGTGGTTAGCTGAAGTCCAGGTAATTTGCAGGGTGAGAGAGTGCAGGTCTGTACCTGATCTGGAGTTTGAGCAGAGCGGCAGAGAGGGTCCAGAGGCTGTCAGCAGGCTGAGGGCTTGGCGGAGGCAGAGCTTGGTTTGAGAGTTTGCAGACAACAGGTTTGAGTTTCCCTTTCAGATTCTTCAGACAGCGGGCAGGCAGGTCTTTGACAGGTTTGATTCTCCAGGGTTCTTCAGAGATCAGACTGACAGATTTCCAACAGAGAAACTCTTCAAGGTTTCAGGTTTCAGGCAGGTTCAACCTGGGAAGCAGAGAGGACAAAACAGATTAAATTCAGGTTCAGGTTTTCTGGGAGTCAGAGATTCAGACAGGCTGGTTGGCTCAGGCTTGCTAACCATAACTAGCAAACACTCTGGCGCCGGGGTGTAGCTCTCCGCCTCCTTAAGTACTGGTCTCCTGATGAGCAAACGAGCCGCAGGTGGTGCAGTCAGCTCCAGCTCCAGGAGACCTAGAACGCCCTCTGGTGGAGAAAAGTGGACAGACCTCCAGATCCCAACAAATGGATGGCCTAAGAGAGCCTCATCCCCAGCTATGTCAGCAACCAGAATATGTATGCTCACCTGCCGGTTATCAATGGGTAGAGGAGTGTGAGCCTCACCAAGTACAGGGACGTCACCAGGCCCAACGCCAAGCAAAGTTTCTACCTCTGATTCAATTAAATTTAATTCAGTTTATTTGTATAGTGCCAATTCACAACACATTTCATCTCAAGGCACTTTACAGTTCAACCAGATCATACAGTCAAATTGATTCAAAGTTTTCTATCTAAGGAAAACCAGCTGATTGCATCGAATCATTGACTCGATTGCAATCCCTCACACTAAGCACACTTGTAGCGACAGTGTAGAGGAAAAACTCTTTCAGCAGGAAGAAAGCTCCACCAGAACCAGGCTCAGTGTGAGCGGCCATCTGCTGAGGCCGACTGGGGTTCAAGGAGACAGAAGCAGGGATACAAAAAGCAACTGCAAAAGGCGGCCCCATCCAGGAAACACACAGCCAGGCAGACGAGCTCCGAGCCGGCTCCCATGCCAGAGGACGACGAGAGCACATCCAGCCAGTCATGGTCAGAGAATCAGGACCACACTGGAAAACAGGCCAATCTCCAGCATCTACAAACAAAGGTGTTGACGGCAGCAGCACAGCTGACATTTCTCTCCAGGATGGTGTCACAGCCAAACAGGAACAGACGAGGCAAAGCTACTATAAGAAAATGCAGAGAGAGCAGAACGTTAGAGATTGAACTAACAGATTCTGCAGAGTGGGAGAATAGAGACAGAATCAAGCAAAATGATGAAATGGGAGTCCCTATTTCCTCCAGCAGTCTAAGCCTATAGCAGCATAACTGTAGAGATAGCTCAGGATAACCTGAACCACTCTAACTATAAGCTTTATCTAAAAGGAAAGTTTTAAGCCTACCCTTAAAAGTAGACAGGGTGTCTGCCTCACGGACTAAAACTGGTAGAAATCCTAGGAACCACTAGTAAACCTGCAGATTGAGAGCGAAATGCTCTTTTAGGAACACAATGAAAAATCATATCTCTGATATAGGAGGAGCTTGGCCATTTAAGGCTTTATATGTGAGGAGGATTTTAAATTTTATTCTGGATTTAACAGGAAGCCAATGAAGGGAAGCCAGGATAGGTGAGATATGATCTCTCTTTTTCATTTTCATCAGAACTCTTGCTGCAACATTTTGGATCAGCTGAAGGCTTTTAACTACAGTCTGTGTACTTCCTGATAGTAAAGAATTATAATATTTCAGCCTTGAAGTAACAAATGCATGGACTAGTTTCTAAGCATCATCCCTGGACAGGATATTTCTAATTTTTGCAATATTCCTCAGATGAAAGAAGGAAATTCTAGAAACCTCTTTGATATGGGATTTAAATGACAGGTCCTGATTAAAAACAACACCAACATTTTTTACCTTATTATCTGAATTCAGTTTAATCCTCTCTAATGGCTGCAGTGAAGGCTGAACATCTGGATGAATGCCGTTATAATGGCACAGAGGCATCACACTTCTCCATGCCCCACTGTCCAAAACAGCACACACTTCCAGTTCATACACAAACATGTTAATGCAAATTTCTTGACCTTGGGCTTTAAGATGAAGAACAGCAGACTCACACTTTCCATATATCTCGTCTCTCAACATATGGAGGGCCTCACCCAATCTGAGGACACGCTGTGTCAGTGCAATAGCTACTGCAGTTGCATGCTCTGACAAAGGGCCGTATGCAGTCTCCATCTCCTCGACCAGATGACTGTAGTCCCACTGTGAAGACCGAGGATTTCTTTGGACGATTGCTCCCGCAGTGCCCACCAGACAGGCAGCTTTCGAACCAGTGCAGGAACTCTTTCCATGGGGTAGTGCCATCATACTGACCAGGACGTAAAGTGGGGACTCACCCTGTTGTCGTAGTCTTCCTCATTCTCAGACGAAGGCTGGTAGTGTTCAGGGTGAGGCTGAAGTGTCCATGTCTTGGCCTTCTCACACTTGCTTGATATGTCCTTTAACTGTACAGTCCAGCTAGGACACGGTCCTGCTATATTTCCATAATCATTGTCTTTTATAAGGTCACAGCAAGGGGTAGGTGGCCTTGGACAGAAGGAGCATGGAAATAATAGTTGGTAGGTGTGCTCCGGATGAAACTTCCCAGGTGGGCAGAGGAAAAGGGGTTTGTATTCGGGTGTTACAACTGTGGAAGCTAGGTAGGTTGTGCAGCAGGGCAGGAGTCTGGTGGTTTTGCACATGGAAACAGGGTTCTGGGCTTTGTATGTAGGCCACGTTGTCTTGGCAGTAACTGACCATATTAGCACCAAGAAAGGGGTTTCTGTCAGATAACCTGGACGGTGTTGGCTCATGGGGAGTTTCAGTCACTCTCTGCCTTATTTCAACTAGTTCTTCTTCACATTAGAAGGGGTTATACCATGCATATTTTCCATTTGTTTTCATTCATATAGTCCTTTTTTATTTCTCCTTGACTTTCATTTACTGCAGTCAGCGTCAGAAAAGGGTCACAGTGGCTGGTCAAGTTATTAAAAATATTCTTGGCGGCAGAGCAACGGCTAGCAGCAGACTTTTTTTTTTTAGCTTAACTTTGTGGCCAGGTGCAGGCAGCAGAGCAACGTCTAGCAGCAACCATTTTTTTTTTTACCTTAAGTTCGTGGCCAGGTGCAGTCAACAATGAACATAGCTAATTGTCCAGGCTTACCTCGCTGCTTCTTTCTTTGCTCACCACTGGTGTTCTGTTAAACGTGAGAGGGTCCCTTTGTGGTCGCCAGTGTTAACCTTTCCTGTTCTGCTCCAAGACCGTAGTCGAGAAGCACAAGGGAGAGTTTCCTTCGGGGCTGAAGTTGACTCGAAATTTGGGGCTAACTCCCGCAGTTAGCGAACAACTCACACGGAGGCTCTACTTTGTCCATGAGAAGTGACAGCCTTTATTCACCCACAACTGTGACATAAAGTGTACATTCACTGCTAATTCTCTATTAACTTCTGCTAACCAGTCTCTTGCTGTTGCTGCCATTCACCAATGCACTCGCTCCACTTCCACTCGCTGTCTCTGTCATGATGGGTCAAAGATACAAGCCCATATGCAGAACATCACGGAGGCAGGGTAAAAATTTTACAGAGTTTATGGAGTTGGCACAAAACACAAAATCATAAACTGGATCTGGAACTGGTTCGGGCTGGTTAACTGAAATCTTGACTGGGACCAGAGACTGTTGGTTAGCAGAGTTCACGAGGAGCTAAAGCGTCTAGCTTCAGACCTAGCATAGCAGACCATGATCAGAGCCTCCAGCTCTTCACAGAGAACAGCAGGGGATATCCACATAGGATTCTTCAGGTTGATCCCATATAGGAATCTTCAGGTACATTCCACATAGGAAACTTCAGGTAAATTCCACATAGGAATCTTCAGGTTGGCTCACCAGGGCTGATTGGCAGGTTAAGCTCACCCAGAGCTTCAGGCTAGAGACAGGTTTCCTGTGAGGCAGCTCACCCAGAGCTTCAAGGCTAGAGACAGGTTTCCTGTGAGGCAGCTCACCCAGAGCTTCAAGGCTAGAGACAGGTTTCCTGTGAGGCAGCTCTCCCAGAGCTGCAGGCCAGAGACAGGTTTCCTGTGAGGCAGCTCACCCAGAGCTTCAGACTAGCGACAGGTTTCCTGTGAGGCACAAACAAAGGAGAGTTAGAATCTGATCTCTCACTAGAGACAACTAAGATTCTGTCCACACAAAGTCAAAACGAACACGAAACGCTGATATT